>NC_092343.1:49153552-49467368 GCF_046630445.1 Rutidosis leptorrhynchoides
GCATATAGCAATATAAAGACACGGAAGAACTAAAAACACTATAAAACCGAGAGTATAGTAGAAGTAAATAGATTCTTCCGGAGGCAGATGAAAAAGAAGAATGACAGATATGAAAGAGAGGAGTATATCGAGAATCAGTACTGGATGAAGCATATTGACAAATACTTTAAAATATGAGTTGAGGGAGAAAGAATAGAAGGTGTGAGTTGTAAGGAAACGAAGGAGGTGGATTTATAGTGAAATACCTGACAGAGAAATCAAGATGGATTATCGTATTAATTCGAAGAGAATCATAATCTCCTTAATCCCCGAAGCATCACATCCAACATAGATTACAAAGATTTTCTTTAAATTCGGAGATTAATTGTGATGACGTCAAAAGATATGACGAATCACTATAATCTTATTTCCTTCATTTACGATAACTTCCCTCATACGCTTCGAGTAATCGAATTATTTTATCCATACTTCTTAGACATGATAAAACTTCATAATCGTTACGTCATAATAACATTCTCATTGTTAGCCATAACGACCTCTATCAAATTTCGGGGACGAAATTTCTTTAACGGGTAGGTACTGTGACGACCCGGAAATTTCCGACTAAATTTAAACTTTATCTTTATATTATTCTGACACGATAAGCAATGTTTGTTAAGTTAAATCTCAAGAATTTTAAACTATGTTTATACATTCATTTAAACCTCGACCAAATTCCAATGATTCACGAACCATTAAATGAACATATATGAATATGTATGTATATGTGTATATGTTATAAATTGAAAATGTCAACAAAGTATTTAAACGTATAATGCCTTATATGAACGTATTTGTTTCAATATGATTATCGACGAAAAAAATATATATTAAATGATTGAATTATCAGAAACATTGAATTATGATTACAAGTCTCTGTTGAGAGGTCCACTATGATTTGAGAAAATCTATTCCTCTTAACGATATTCGGAATAATTTGTAAAGCTATTTATAAATAAAAATAAAAAGTGTCATTTACGAAAGTTAGACAAAAGCTAGTGGAGAATTGGTTTCCATAATATTCTATTAATCTATTTTCAAACGTACAAAAACGTTTTCAGTTTAAAAAGAACTTTATTATTAAAACGTACATAACTTTTATAAATATCTAGAATCACTTTTGACAACTCATTACTTAACTAGTATAATAAATATAACGATATTTATATTTTATTTCATTAAATATATATAACGATTTAAATTAATATTATATATATTTATACGCGTATTATACATACATAGTTTTTATACTTTTACTATACTTTAACTTTACCTTTACTTTACTTTTACTTTACTTTAACTTTAATATTTCACTTTAATAATTCATACTTTAATAATTCACTTTAATAATTCATACTTTAATAATTCACTTTAATAATTCATACTTTAATAATTCACTTTAATAATTCATACTTTAATAATTCACTTTAATAATTCATACTTTAATAATTCATACTTTAATAATTCATATTTTAATAATTCAAAAATCTATTATAAATAGAATTCAATAGGTTTCATTATTTCATAGAAACTTGAAAATATATTTCTCTAAACTCTCTCAATGGATTTACATATATATATATATATATATATATATATATATATATATATATATATATATATATATATATATATATATATATATATATATATATATATATATATATTTGCTCTGTATTATTTCAAGATATTATTAGTATACATAAAATATTACGACGGAGTGATGTCCGAGTGATTTCAAAATAGTTTTTTGAATGAGTCGAAGCTAAGGAAATTATGGGTTATAGCTATGGAGGTGATGGGTATGGTTCATGGGTATGCTCGTGAGGTCAATCTAGTGTTTATCATCTCCGTTGTGTCTACGTACTTTCCTGCAATATTGAATCTCAATATTGATACGTGAGCACTCATAACTTAACTTTTATATATCAATAGTGTATCCCTGACTAGTGCTCGAGTATATAGGATTATGCATGCTTGTACATTCGATATTGTCCTTAGATAGGTTTGTTGAATCCTGAATTAGATACATATGCTACTGAGATAGGGTATATGATATGCATGTCATTGGAAAGCTAGCGAAAAATTAAGAACTTTTCATTTAGATATCGAATGGTTTCGATGAACGGAATAGAAGTTATAGTCAACTGAATTTTAGTATTATTGTTAAAATGATTATTATTACTATCGTCGTTATTATTTTAATAGAAATATCATTGTTATTATAAAATATCATTATTACTATTATGTTAGTATTATCATTTTATCATAATACCATTTTTAGTAAATATAAATATTGTTATTTTTTATAGAATAATAATAATTATTATTACAAAATAATACAACTTTTACTTATTATTATTATGATCAATATTATTTTATCAAATAAATAGGGGATACAAAGATATTTTTCACCACGCGTAATATAATTACATTAATAATACTTACCACTATAGTTTTACGATATTAAGTGAACTTTATAAATTTTACTACTTAAGATATATAAAAGATATATAAACGTTAATATAAATTTTTATTAATAAATGACTTTTATTATTATAAAATCTAATAAATATATTTAAATATTTAAAACGACTATAGTTAAGTTATATAATAAACACGTATAAATTTTAGAAGTCATTTTGGGTCAAGTTGACTTTTGTTGACTTTTGCATATTAGTCTCGAGCATTAGGAATGTGGTACACTATGACTTGACCAAAAATTGTTAGACAAATATTGACCAACATATAAATATATATAATTAATATAGGTTCATGAATCCGAGGCCAACCTTGCACTTGTTAAATGACGTTATATGTATTTTTACTATGAAATACAGTATGGTGAGTTTCATTACTCCCTTTTTATATATATTTTTGGGCTGAGAATACATGCGCTGTTTTATAAATGTTTTACGGAATAGGCACAAGTACTAAAACTAATTCTATGTGGGTTTAAACCAGAAATATACCCTTAGCTTGGTAACATTAAACTACTTGTCTATGTACGGTAGGCGCGAATCCTAAAGATAGATCTATTGGGCCTGACAAACCCCATCCTGACTATGGGATGCTTTAGTACTTCGAGGTTATTTTAAACACACCTGATCTGGTGTACTTCAGAGGGTAAAACATGAACGTTAAGGCTTGTTACCGGGTGCCTACAACTTATAGAATACTTTTATACACTTGCGAGTGTACATATATTTATAAACGGAAATCTTGTGGTCTATTAATATATTGAAATGATTGTTATGATAAACCTATGAACTCACCAACCTTTTGGTTGACACTTTAAAGCATGTTTATTCTCAGGTATTAAAGAAATCTTCCGCTGTGCATTAGCTCATTTTAAGGATATTACTTGGAGTCATTCATGGCATATTTTGAAAGACGTTGCATTCGAGTCATTGAGTTCATCAAGATTATTATTATGTCAATTATAGTTGGATGTATTATGAAATGGTGTGCATGCCGTCAACTTTTGTTGTAAAGAAAGTTTGTCTTTTAAAAACGAATGCAATGTTTGTAAAATGTATCATATAGAGGTCAAATACCTCGCGATGTAATCAACTATAGTGAATCGTTTATAATGTATATGAACGGGTCCTTTCAGGTACGTTTATTCAACATACGTAGACCTGTATATAAAGTATGGTGTGAAGAATTATTGTGTAGTATAGAAATAAATGATCGGGTACCTAGTTTAACCGATCGATCTTTTATTAGATTTTTATTAGGAGGTTCGATGCGCCACATGTCTTTACTAGACATGGCTTAGGCTTTACGTATATATACGCCTGAGGAGCTAGCATCTGCCGATTGTAGAGGGTTGATATTGAACGGTAGGAAAATTGACGAAAATTTTGATACGCATGGTGTATGGAGTCAAATGACTAGCCATCACCGATTTAAAGGGGGAAATTACTCTTATTTGGATATAGATAGAGCTGAGTTAAGAGTAATTCATAGGTTTTTAGCCAATTCGATTACACAACGAGGTAAGAATAAGGAAAAGGTAAATGAACAGGATTTGTTTTACCACATGTGTATTCGAGACCCACAAAGCGCTGTAAGTATACCGTATTGTGTGGGTTATTATTTGTCAGCTATGGTTAGGGGGATGAGACCACACAGTATAATAGGAGGTGGTATATTTATAACATTAATTACTGAGTATCTCGATGTGGATATAAGTTGGGGGGGATTATTAGTCGAAGAACCAGAACCCCGCGATACAATAGGTTTAAATGTATACCATGGTGCGAAGGTTTTGAAGAGGCGAAATAACGCCGCAGTACAATACCATGGAAGACATCCACAGGTTGAGAGAAATCAACAGTCAGGTAATGTGGAAGGGGGAAATGAAATGACAGAAATGCAAAGGTTTATAGCTTTACAAGAGTACGAAAATGCTAGACATCGAGCATTTGAAGATTAGCAAGTTCATCAAAACCAAATCATAGCTTATTGCCAACAAATAGGTAGAAACTATATTCCTACTCCAACGCCCATATTTCCTCCTTGGTCTATAGAGATGCAACCACCGTATCCTACTTATAACCCTGCCGAAGCATTCTATAACACATACGGTTATGCATGGAACCCCTACTGGTATCAGTATCATCCCTAGTCTACTTAGTTTTATTTATTTTATTATTTGTAATGTTGATACATTTAATACTTATGTTGGAATTGTATTAGTTTTTATAATTTTCTAACTTTTATTATTAGATTTTAATAATTTTTGAATGTGGGGTAATATACCAAACTTCAAAAATATGTATATATGTTTGCAGTTTATCTTATGTACACAACAGGGTAAAACAACGCATTTTCAAAGACTGGCATTAAGTTCAGTAAAAGCAACTAATTTTCACGACAAGATGCAAAATATATGTGAAATAACAACAAGACGGAATGAACAAATGATGTGCACCATTTATCATTCAACACAAACAACAATATGTTTGGAAACTTTGGTAAAATTTAATCGTTTCTACGCTAATCACCCTCAATAATTTAAATTGTTACTGATTTCTTACAAATGAGGGCATTGCAAGATCTTAAGTGTGGGAAGGGGTTAAATTCTTTCGGATTTTAAAATTTTTACTTTATACACTTGGTTACCATTAAAAATACTAGTAACGCAGTAGTTGTATTAGAATCTAGTGCTCTCTGATAATAAAGAACAGCCCTAGTCTTATATACTGACTACCCAATTCTAGTAAAAATTTTAAAAAAAATTTCCAATTAAATGAATTCAAAATCATGTTTATACATATTTATGAACGATAAAACTAGGTGTTAACACCGAAATTATTGTTACCTTGGAAAGGACATAAATTGAGAAACAAACCAAAATGTTAGAATTCATTTAAGAATGGAATAGAGGAGAACAAAAAGGAAAATAAAAGCCAAGTGTGGGAAATTTTCACCAAGTTATTCAAAATATATATCACATATTTTTGTACAAATAATTGAAAATACTTTTGTTTTGGACGATAATTAACTGTTTTACCCGATTTACTATAAGATGGATCTACACGATGAATCAATTCCATCATTTAAAGGAAGTAAAGTCTTCCGAAAAAGAAACGCGCTTCTTGATTTAGGTCATGAAGTTGTCGTCCAGACCAGCTGTAGGTTGACGAAAAACCTAGAAAAGTCATCACTAAAATCAGCAGGAAATCCACGGACCTCAGCATCAAACAGGGTCGCCAAGTGGTCAGACTTATCCTAACCATGAGAGGATCTGTCTTGTAAAATGGGGAGGACGCCGTGCAAATTAGCTTGATAAGACTAATGAATCAGATCCCCAGAAAGGATAATCTCCTTAAAGATCAAAAATCAGCTTTTAACACTGATATTACTCAATCCTTGAGATTGACCTTAAAGATTGAGAATTCAAACTCATGGAATTCAATGATATCTAAACTCGAGCTTGAACGAGAAAATATTTTGATCAAAAATTAAAACCGATTTGTTTTCTGAAAACCCATTTTCAATGCGTTCATTACCATTGAACGTAAAATCCAAGGAATTCACCTGGAATTCATTAGGTCACCTGAACCAAATCGGGTGTCAACCGTAAGAACAGTGGTTGCATAGCATGGTCAAAGACAGGACCTTGTGCCAGACTGGAAAATTATAAGGGTGAGCTTTTCTATTGCTCCTACAAAGGATAGTAATTGCGTCCGACACGTTATAGACCATAATTAAAAGCATGTCAGGGGACATTGCCTTAACAGTTGCTTGTTCAACGCTTTCCTTTACAACCGGACGGTAGTTTACCGAAAGGTAATATACGGAGCAAGTAAACTGGACGTGTTGCTTTCCCAATACAAGGTTAGCAAGTGGGTGACACAAAACCGCAAGTTTTGAGCTAAAATTTTCAAATATGAAACCCACCAAACCCACAAAAAGAATTTGCAAACACCGGTGAAGGGTTATTCCTGAAAACTTATCTAGGGTAAAAGCTAGATTTAATTTTCAAAAGATCAAATGTTTTCATAAAGATCCAATTTCCTTAATGGATCTAAATTTTTATAGTCATGTGGGACTATAAATCATATCGTTACTACCATTGTTTATACTGCCGTATAGAAATCGCTGATGTACAAAGTGTGAAGAATAAAGAAGTGATTCTAGTATTTGAAGACTATATTACTTGAGGACAAGCAACGCTCAAGTGTGGGAATATTTGATAATGCTAAAAACGAACATATATTTCATAGCATTATCCCTCAAGAAAGACAAGCTTTTAGTTGCAATTGTTCTATTTACAAGTGATATTCGTTTAAATAATAAAAGATGAAGACAAAAGACAGATTCGACGAATTAAAAACTCAAACGACCAAAAAGCTCAAAAGTACAAAGTACAATCAAAGAGGTTCCAATTATTGATAAGAAACGTCTCAAAATTACAAGAGTACAAGATTCAAAACGCAAAGTATGAGATATTAAATTGTACGCAAGGACGTTCGAAAATCCGGAACCTGGACCAGAGTCAACTCTCAACGCTCGACGCAACGGACAAAAAATTACGAGTCAACTATGCACATAAATATAATATAATATTTAAATAATTCTTAAAAATTATTTGTATATTATATTTATATTTAAAAACGTCGGCAAATTAAAAGACAAAATGATGTGAACTGGAATTACAAACTCCGCGACTTGCGGAGTTTGAAGGCAAAAAATTACGCGACTCGCGGAGCTCACCTGGACGAAAATTCCTATAAAAGGCAACGCATTCTGATCGTAAAAATATCAATAAAATCCATCTATCTCTCAATATATACGTAAATATATATATAATTTATATTTTAATTTTAATTTTAATTTTAATTCTAATAATAAGGGTATGTTAGCGAATGTTGTAAGGGTGTAAGTCAAAATTTTGTCCGTGTAATGCTACGCTATTTTTAATCATTGTAAGTTATGTTCAACCTTTTTACATTAATGTCTCGTAGCTAAGTTATTATTATGCTTATTTAAAACGAAGTAATCATGATGTTGGGCTAATTACTAAAATTGGGTAATTGGGCTTTGTACCATAATTGGGGTTTGGACAAAAGAAACGACACTTGTGGAAATTAGACTATGGGCTATTAATGGGCTTTATATTTGTTTAACTAAATGATAGTTTGTTAATTTTAATATAAAGATTTACAATTGGACGTCCCTATAAATAACCATATACACTCGATCAGACACGATGGGTGGGGTATTTATATGTACGAATAATCGTTCATTCAACCGGATACGGGAATGGATTAATAGTCTATGGAATTATTAAAACAGGGGTAAAATTATGTACAAGGAAACTTGGCATAATTGATAACAAAGTATTAAAACCTTGGGTTACACGCAGTCGATAACCTGGTGTAATTATTAAACAATGTATTAAAATCTTGTTACAGTTTAAGTCCCCAATTAGTTGGAATATTTAAATTCGGGTATAAGGATAATTTGACGAGGACACTCGCACTTTATATTTATGACTGATGGACTGTTATGGACAAAAACCAGACGGACATATTAAATAATCCAGGACAAAGGACAATTAACCCATGGGCATAAAACTAAAATCAACACGTCAAACATCATGATTACGGAAGTTTAAATAAGCATAATTCTTTTATTTCATATTTAATTTCCTTTATTTTATATTTAATTGCACTTTTAATTACCGCACTTTTATTTATTGTTATTGTATTTAATTGCACTTTTAATTATCGTACTTTTTAATTATCGCAAGTTTATTTTATCGCACTTTTATTTATCGCAATTTCATTATCGTTATTTACTTTACGCTTTAAATTAAGTTGTATTTAATATTTTACATTTGGTTTTAACTGCGACTAAAGTTTTAAAATCAACAAACCGATCATTAAACGGTAAAAACCCCCTCTTTATAATAACAATATTACTTATATATATATTTGCATTTTTATAAAATAAAACTAATATAGCGTTAAGCTTTGTTTAAAGATTCCCTGTGGAACGAACCGGACTTACTAAAAACTACACTACTGTACGATTAGGTACACTGCCTATAAGTGTTGTAGCAAGGTTTAAGTATATCCATTCTATAAATAAATAAATATCTTGTGTAAAATTGTATCGTATTTAATAGTATTTTGTTGTAAAATATAAGCTATTTTATATACACCTCGCATAACATCAATGGTCGGTTGTATTTTAGTAGGACCCTGATTGATACTAGCACCAAACTCACAGCCTCTGGTCCGCCGGTTAAGGATCCTACTTTGTATCGTAGTCTAGCTGGTGCGCTCCAGTACCTTACTTTTACACGTCCAGATATCTCATACGCTATGCAGCAGATATGTTTATTTATGCATGATCCTCGGGAACCTCACATGGCAGCTCTTAGAAGGATCATTCGTTATGTTTAGGGCACTCTTGATCTCGGTCTACAGTTGTTCGCCTCCTCTACCGCTTCATTGGTTGCATACTCTGATGCAGACTGGGCAGGTTGTCCATCGACTCGACGATCCACTTCCGGGTACTGTGTGTTTTTGGGTAACAATCTTTTATCGTGGTCTTCTAAGTGGCAACACACTCCTTCTCACTCCAGTGCCGAAGCCGAGTACCGCGGTGTTGCAAACGCTGTTGCAGAGACATGCTGAATTCGTAATCTTCTTCATGAACTTCATTGCCCACTTTCGTCAGCTACTCTTGTTTATTGTGATAATGTTAGTGCAGTTTACATGTCTGGTAACCCGGTTCAACATCAGCGCACCAAACACATTGAGATAGACATCCACTTTGTTCGTGACCTTGTGCTAAAAGGTCATGTTCGCGTGCTTCATGTTCCCTCTCGTTACCAGTTTGCAGACATCTTCACCAAAGGCCTACCTACTGCTCTTTTTGACGAGTTCAGATCCAGTTTGAACGTTCGTGCTGGGGGGATGTTAGACAGATTTATTCTTTATATTATATGTGCATCTATTTTATATTTTTAGCCCATTTTATAAGGGCCATTTATGTTTAATAGTCCATTAGGTTTATATTGTCATGGCTATATATAATGGTCAGTATGCATTGTAATAGTCAAGCAATAATTATCAATAATATCATCTATATCGTTTGTCACTATCAAGTCTATAGGGTCGTTCGTGGCTGTTAACATATGAATATAATTCATTTGCTTAAGATTAATGGTACTTAAAGTTAAAAAAAAAAACTTTTCAAACTTTCCTAAAGTACAATTATGTTCATTATTACTAAAAACTTTATTTACTAACGAGAAGCTTATAACTATGTATCTGATCAAGTCAAAAAAGTTCGGCTCAAGTGCAAGTGAATGAAAAGTGATCTAACCTTCGGAAGGGGTTCCTCTGGTTAGGTTGGATTTGAGGGGTGTGGTGTTGTATGTCTTTTGCCGAGCCTCTAAGGTAAGAACAATGAGAAGATTAAGGTGCGAGTGTGTTGATTGACCTCCAAATGAGGCTTTAGGCCATTAATTATAGATAAGTAAATGGCGGTTATTTCCAATAACCGCTATTTAAGTGACCATACATGAATAACTACCTCTAGTATCTTCTGATCATGCCTACAACCTACTTCACGTCCTCCACGTGCATGATATTTCGGACTTGATCCAGCTAAGCATCGACAAGTCAACTGCCTAGGTACGCCACGCTGCCTGTACCATGGCGTTGACTTGAGAAAGCTTCCATGAGCTCGACGGGCTAATGATCTTGTTATTATTAAGTCTGGCGTCATGCGTTGCACGTGACACGCCATGACGTGACATACGTCATTAAGTCCTCCAGTTTGGTTAGGTGTAAAATGTACTTGCACGTTGAAATGTCCCGTTCTTATTGATTAAAAACGTTCCATATTAATTGATTTCGTTGCGAGGTTTTGACCTCTATATGAGACGTTTTTCAAAGACTGCTGATGTCGTAGCGGGGTGTATACAAAATAGTATTATTTTTGCAGGGAAATACTATTAAATACGATACAATTTTACACAAGATATTTATTTATTTATAGAATGGATATACTTAAACCTTGCTACAACACTTATAGGCAGTGTACCTAATCGTAAAGTAGTGTAGTTTTTAGTAAGTCCGGTTAGTTCCACAGGGAATTCTTTAAACAAAGCTTAACGCTATATTAGTTTACTTTTATAAAAATACATATATATATATAAGTAATAATATTATTATAAAGGAGGGTTTTTACCGTTTAATGACCGGTTTGTCGATTTTAAAACTTTAGTCGCAGTTAAAACCAAATGTAAAAAATAAATAAATACAAGACTTAAATTAAAGCATAAAGTAAATAATGATAATGAAATTGCGAATAATAAAAGTGCGATAAAATAAACTTGCGATAATTAAAAAGTACGATAATTAAAAGTGCAATTAAATACAACAACAATAAAAATGCGATAATTAGAAGTGCAATTAAATATAAAATAAAGGAAATTAAATATGAAATAAAAGAATTATGCTTATTTAAACTTCCGTAATCATGATGTTTGACGTGTTGATTTTAGTTTTATGCCCATGGGTTAATTGTCCTTTATCCTGGATTATTTAATATGTCCGTCTGATTTTTGTCCATAACAGTCCATCAGTCGTAAATATAAAGTGCGAGTGTCCTCGTCAAATTATTCTTATACCCGAAGTTAAATATACCAACTAATTGGGGATTCGAATTGTAACAAGGTTTTAATACTTTGTTTAATGAATACACCAGGTTATCGACTACGTGTAAACCAAGGTTTTACTACTTTGTTAACAATTACACCAATTACCCTTGAATGTAATTCACCCCTGTTTCAACAAGTTTATTAACTATTAATCCATTTCCGTGTCTAGTTAAATGAACGATTATTCGTACATATAAATACCCCGCCCATCGTGTCCGATCGAGTGTATATGGTAAATTATAGGGACGCCCAATTGTAAATCTTTATATTAACATTAACAAACTATCATTTAGTTAAACAAATATAAAGCCCATTAATAGCTCATAGTCTAATTTCCACAAGTGTCGTTCTTTTGTCCAAACCCTAATTATGGTACAAAGCCCAATTACCCAATTTTAGTAATTAGCCCAACATCATGATTACTTCGTTTTAAATAAGCATAATAATAACTTAGCTACGAGACATTAATGTAAAAAGGTTGAACATAACTTACAATGATTAAAAATAGCGTAGCGTTACACGGACAGAATTTCGACTTACACCCTTACAACATTCGCTAACATACCCTTATTATTAGAATTATAATTAAAATTAAAATATAAATTATAAATATATATATATAATTTACGTATGATAAGAAGAAGAAAAAGATTTTTTAAAATGATCAGATTTCGGTTTGCTTTATAGGGAGTTTTTCATTTTGGGGCTCCGCGACTCGCGGTGAAATCCTCTTCAAACTCCGCGAGTCGCGGAGAATGAATTTACAGCTCACACCCTTGGAGTCTTTCTCTGCCGACGGTTTTTATTTATAAATATAATATATATATATAATTAATATAATTAATTATATATTATATTATATTTATATACCTAGTTAACTTGTAATTTTTAGTCCGTTGCGTCGAGCGTTGAGAGTTGACTCTGGTCCCGGTTCCGGATTTTCGAACGTCCTTGCGTACAATTTAATATCTTGTACTTTGCGTTTTGAACCTTGTACTCTTGTAATTTCGAGACGTTTTTTATCAATAATTGGAACCTTTTTTATTGTCTTTTGTACTTTTGAGCTTTTTGGTCGTTTGCGTCTTCAATTCGTCGAATCTGTCTTTTGTCTTCACCTTTTATTATTTAAACGAATATCACTTGTAAATAGAACAATTGCAACTAAAAGCTTGTCTTTCTTGAGGAATAATGCTATGAAATATATGTTCGTTTTTAGCATTATCAAATATTCCCACACTTGAGCGTTGCTTGTCCTCAAGCAATATCGTTTTGAAATACTAGAATCACTTCTTTATTCTTCACACTTTGTACATCAGTGATTTCTATACGGCGGTATAAACAATGGTAGTAACGATATGGTTTACAGTCCCACATGACTATAAAAATTTAGATCCATTAAGGAAATTGGATCTTTATGAAAACATTTGATCTTTTGAAAATTAAATCTAGTTTTTACCCTAGATAAGTTTTCCGGGATAACCCTTTACCGGTGTTTGCAAAATATTTTTGTGGGTTTGGTGGGTTTTAGATTTGAAAATTTTAGCTTAAAACTTGCGGTTTTGTGTCACCCACTTGCTAACCTTGTATTTGGAAAGCAACACGTCCAGTTTACTTGTTCCGTATATTACCTTTCGGTAAACTACCTTCCGGTTGTAAAGGAAAGCGTTGAACAAGCAACTGTTAAGGCAATGTCCCCTGACATGCTTTTAATTATGGTCTGTAACGTGTCAGATGCAATTACTATCCTTGGTAGGAGCAATAGTAAAGCTCACCCTTATAATTTTTCGGTATGGCACAAGGTCCTGTCTTTGACCATGCTATGCAACCACCGTTCTTACGGTTGACACCCGATTTAGTTCAGGTGACCTAATGAATTCCAGGTGAATTCCTAGGATTTTACGTTCAATGGTAATGAACACATTGAAAATAGGGTTTTCAGAAAACAAATCGGTTTGTAATTTTGATCAAAATATTTTCTCGTTCAAGCTCGAGTTTAGATATCATTGAATTCCATGAGTTTGTAATTCTCAATCTTTAAGGTCAATCTCAAGGATTGAGTAATATCAGGCTTAAAAGCTGATTTTTAATCTTTAAGGAGATTATCCTTTCTGGGGATCTGATTCATTAGTCTTATCCAGCTAATTTGCATGGTGCCCCCCCATTGTACGAGATAAATCCTTCTCATGGTTAGGATAAATCTGACCACTTGGCGACCCTGTTTAATGCTGAGGTCCGTGGATTTCCTGCTGATTTTAGTGATGACTTTTCTAGATTTTTCGTCAACCTACAGCTGGTCTGGACGACAACTTCATGACCTAAATCAAGAAGCGCGTTTCTTTGTCGGAAGACTTTACTTCCTTTTAATGATGGAATTGATTCATCGTGTAGATCCATCTCTTCTTTTCTTTCATCGGGTAAAAACAGTTTAGTTTAGTCCAAAGCAAAAGTATTTTCAGTTATTTGTTACAGATATATGTGACATATGTTTAAGATAACTTGGTAAATTTTCCCACACTTAGCTTTTATTTTCCTTTTTATCGTCCTCTATTCCATTTTAAATGAATTTTAACATTTTGGTTTGTTTCTCAATTTATGTCCTTTTTGAGGTAACAATAATTTCGGTGTTAAAACCTAGTTTTATCGTTCATAAATATGTATAAACATGATTTTTAGTTCATTTAATTGAAAATTTTGAAAAATTTTACTAGAATTGGGTAGTCAGTATATAAGACCAGGGCTGTTCTTTATTATCAGAGAGCACTAGATTCTAATACAACTACTGCTTTACTAGTATTTTTAATGGTAACCAAGTGTATAAAGTAAAAATTTTTAAAATCCGAAAGAATTTAACCCCTTCCCACACTTAAGATCTTGCAATGCCCTCATTTGCAAGAAATCAGTAACAATTTAAATTATTGAGGGTGATTAGTGTGAAAATGATTAAATTTTTACCAAAGTTTCCAAATATATTGGCGTTTGTTTGCTGAATGATAAATGGTGCACATCATTTGTTCATTCCGTCTTGTTGTTATTTCACATATATTTTGCATCTTGTCGTCAAAATTAGTTGCTTTTGCTGAACTTAATGCCAGTCTTTGAAAATGCGTTGTTTTACCCTGTTGTGTACATAAGATAAACTGCAAACATATATACATATTTTTGAAGTTTGGTATATTACCCCACATTCAAAAATTATTAAAATCTAAGAATAAAAGTTAGACAATTATAAAAATGATTACAATATTAACAAAAGTATTAAACGTATCAATCATTACAAATTACAAAAAAAAAAAAAAAAATAAGTATACTAAGGATGATATTGGTACCAATAGGGGTTCCAGGCATAACCATAGGTGCTATAGAATGCTTCGGCAGGGTCATACGTAGGATATGGTGGCTGCATCTCTATAGACCAAGGAGGGAAGATGGGTTTCGGTGTAGGAATATAGTTTCTACCTATATGTTGGCAATGAGCTATGATTTGGTTCTGATGAACTTGCCAATCTTCAAATGCTCTCTGTCTAGTATTTTCGTATTCCTGAGAAGCTATAAACCTTTGCATTTCTTGCATTTCATTCCCCCCTCCTACATTACCTTGCTGCTGGTTTCTCTCCACCCGTGGATGTCTACCATGGTATCGTACTGCGGCGTTATTTCGCCTCTTCAAAACTTTCGCACCATGGTATACATTTAAACCTATAGTATCGCGGGGTTCTGGTTCTTCTACTAATAATCCCCCCCGACTTATATCCACACCGAGATATTCACCAATCAAAGTAATAAAAATACCACCTCCTATTATACTATGCGGTCGCATCCCCCGAACCATAGCTGATAAATAATAACCCACACAATACGGTATACTTACAGCGCTTTGTGGGTCTCGAATACACATATGGTAAAACAAATCCTGTTCATTTACTTTTTCCTTGTTCTTACCCCTTTGTGTAATCGAATTAGCTAAAAACCTATGTATCACTCTTAATTCGGCTCTATCTATATCCAAATAAGAGTAATTTCCCCCTTTGAAACGGTGATGGCTTGTCATTTGACTCCAAACACCGTGTGTATCAAAATTTTCATCTATCTTTCTACCGTTTAGTATCAATCCTCTACAATCGGCAGACGCTAACTCCTCAGGCGTATATATACGTAAAGCCTGAGCCATGTCCAGTAAAGACATGTGGCGCATCGAACCGCCTAACAAAAATCTAATAAAAGAACGATCGGTTAAACTAGCTACCCGATCATTCAACTCTATACTACATAACAATTCTTCACACCATACTTTATATACAGGTCTACGCATGGTGAATAAACGTACCCAGTCATTAAAAGAAGAATTACCATACCTCTGTACAAGTAATTCCCTAATTGGCCCGGCCAATTCTACAGCTTCTAAGGGTCCCCATTCTATGACCCTCGGTACCTCAACAACCTTAGAATGAAGAGTATGCAAACCCCTTTGATATTTTGGATAATCTATCCAAAGTCTGTCAAATCTCAGGTTCGGGTGCAACTCTTCCAAGTGCATATCGGAAAAGGTCATGACTGGATGAGGTATATCCTGCTTGTAGTAGTTATCCACCTCCTGTTGTTCCAAATTCTCAGCAGGAGCATTGCGGGCTTGGGATGAAGATTCACCCCTTTCATTCTGCAAAACACATCAAACACAATTTTTGTGCATCCAAATATGCATTAGTGTCAGCAAAATCATCAATCAAAATAATTACAATGACATTATCAATTTATATTAAACTTAAGCTCATTTTCACATTTTTATCAAATCTACACTTTTTCAAATAAGCATATACGAAAATGTTCGCCAAGTTCATAAGCATTCAACTCAAATAACATGTCAAAATAATCATTACTAGCAATTAAACAAGTCTCAAATGGCATTATCTTTCAAAAATCAAGTTCATGAATTTTAGACTTGAAAAAGTCCACTTTAATTCATAAAAATCATATTTAGGCTCAAAGTTTGGATCATTTAACTACCTAAACATGTTACATTACTTATTTTAGCAACAATTCATGACAAAAATCGGCCATAACCTGTTTATATCAAAAAGCCCCAAATTTGCTCAAGAACACAAACCCTAGATTACTCAAAATTTGAAGTTTAAGGCTTCTAATCATGTTAAACAGCATCAATCTAGGTTATACAAGCATAATACATAAACAATTTAAGCATAATTACACTAAAAAGCATCAAAATCAATTTGGGGAAAAAAATTGCTCAAGAACACCAAATTTCGGATTAAATGGTGTTTAGGTGTAGAAATTTACCGTTTTTCTTGAGTAATTCTTAGATAGCATCCTTCTCAACATGATTTTAGCAAAAGATTTGGTGATTAACGGTTAAAAATTGTGATTTTGGGGTGTATTTTTCGGGTTTTTCGAGTGCAGTTTTTCGCAGGTTTTTATTGTTTTGGGGTTGGGACTGATCTGTTCCAGCTCTTTATTTTTTTCTGATTTTTCATCCCTCCGCGACTCGCGGTGAATTAAGCTCCAAACTCCGCGAGTCGCGGAGTTTGGTATTTTTTTTTTTTTTTTTTTTATAATCATTAACTTATTAAAACAATTAAGTAATTAATTTTAAAATTTTGTTTCCCTTGTTATTTAGGACGAGGTCGTTTCGGATCGATGTCCTACTCCGTCCTTCGACAAAATTTTAAAATTTGTCTTTTTGTAGCGATTGTTTTAAAAGCTAAGATTTTTGAGTTTTTTTCAATGTTTTTGGCATACTTTAATTCAATAAGATTAAAAATAATGATAATAAAAGTTCTCGTCCCTCCCTCGGGTAAAGCAATTTCGGTTCAAAGACCTAGTCTTCAACTTACGACGAATTTTAAAAATCATATTTTTAACTTAATGAGATAAAGTAAATTTTTGTTTTTAAATTCACACAACTTAAATATAAAAAAAAAAATTCACACCAAACTTAAAATTGAAATGCATAAAATTAAAAATTTACATTTTACAAATTAAAAATTCACACCAAACTTAATTTAAAAATTTATAAATTCATACCAAACTTATATTAATTTTTCAAATATTTACAATTTTAAATATATTGTTTTTACAAAGTTTACAATATTAATTTAAGATTTAAATATTAATTTTAAAAACATGGTAAAAATAAAATTTAAAATCTTTTTGTCTTTTTATCCCACTTTAATCAATCAAATATTATCAAAAATATGCGCCCCTCTTTTCGGTAAAGTAATTTCGGTTCTAAGACCTAATTTAACTCATGACGAATTTTTGAAATATTTTGGGTTGATTGATTAAAGATATTTATACCTTAAGAATAAACGTTAAATTTCGCAGTGATGTAATAAATTTTTGAATGATATCAATAATTTCGGTCGCCAAACCTAATTTTATTCAATACCAATTTAATACTTTTTAGCGAATAAATTAGCGTTTATTATCAAAAGGTTAAAAATAAAAATAAAAATAAAAACTGTACAGACATACCTGTGAAATAGATTTCTTAGTTATATGATCTATCCCATTCATAAGATAGTCGGTTTAATTGATTTTCCATGGCTACTTAGGCATAACCTCGAGCATTCAGTGTCTTTTCTTCTAAACATATGAACGGTCCGTCTCTGCATAAAGTAACAAATTCGGTATTTGAATAGGTTTGATTATTTGAACATTTACCTCCATGTGACCATTTTCCGCATTTGTGACATCTTTCTAGGTGTCGTGCTCTTCTTTTTGCTGCGGATTTTGATTTTCCTTTACCAAATTGTAACTTATTATCTTCGCATCTGGATTCTTTTCTAACTCCGTCCATTCTTTCTGTGATTACTGATACTAATTCACTCGGGAGTATGTCATTATTATGTTTAGTGATCAAAGCGTGTAGCATTAGACCATGGTTTAGTTCACAGGCAGTCTTCATTTCGTAAAAACCTAAAAAAAATAAAAATTCAGAATGGGGGGAGAAGACTAGTTCTTTAGGGTCTGCTAGGGAAAGACCATTCGGGTTCCATTTTCGAGAACTACACGAAAACAGACAATCTAACTCTAACAGAAATACATATTATCCTTTAAAGACTTGATTCTCCCCACACTTAGTTAGCTGTGGTGTCGAAATTGTGATTAACTTCGTTGTCGACTTCCATCGGACCATGTATGTAATGTTTAACTCTGTGACCATTAACTTTAAATTCAATCCCATTTGAATTTATCAATTCTATCGTTCCGTATGGGAAAACTCTTTTGACTATGAATGGTCCAGACCATCTTGATTTCAATTTTCCAGGAAATAGCTTGAATCGTGAATTGAAAAGAAGAACTCTGTCTCCTTCTTTAAATTCTTTTGAACTTCTGATTCTTTTATCATGCCATTTCTTCGTTCTTTCTTTATAGATTAACGAATTTTCGTATGCTTCATGTCTTAATTCTTCCAATTCATTTAGTTGACTTAATCGTAGACGTCCAGCTTCATGTAAATCAAGATTACATGTCTTCAAAGCCCAAAATGCTTTGTGTTCAATTTCTACTGGAAGATGACATGCTTTTCCATAAACAAGTCTAAAAGGTGTGGTTCCAATTGGAGTTTTGTAGGCTGTTCTAAAAGCCCAGAGTGCATCCTCCAATTTAATGGACCATTCCTTCGGATTTGATCCTACGGTTTTCTCTAGAATACGTTTTAAAGCTCGGTTGGTATTTTCAACTTGTCCACTTGTTTGTGGATGATATGCGGTGGAGATTTTATGAGTTACTCCATATCTTTTAAGAACTTTCTCAAGTTGATTATTACAGAAATGAGTACCCCGATCACTTATTAAAGCTTTCGGTGTTCCAAACCTTGCAAAAAGACGTTTTAAAAAGTTGACTACAACTCGTACATCGTTAGTTGGGAGAGCTTGTGCTTCCGCCCATTTAGATACATAATCAATGGCTACGAGTATATATAGATTATTATGAGATTTTAGAAATGGACCCATAAAGTCAATACCCCAAATGTCAAATACTTCACATACTTGGATGACATTTTGTGGCATTTCATCACGTTGACTTATTTTTCCGGCCCTTTGACATGCATCACAGGATTTGCAAAGAAGGTGTGCGTCTTTGTAAATTGTAGGCCAATAGAATTCAGCATCATAAACTTTTCTTGCTGTTAGTTGAGGCCCATAATGCCCTCCTGTTGGTCCTGTGTGACAATGGTTTAATATTTTACTAGCTTCATCTCCAAATACACATCGGCGTATTATTCCATCGGGACAACTTTTAAACAGATGTGGATCTTCCCAGAAATAGTGTTTTATATCACTGAAGAATTTCTTTCGTCTTTGGTACGATAATCCTTTTTCAAGGAATCCACAAACTAAGTAGTTTGCATAGTCTGCAAACCATGGGATTTCTTTATAATCTATCTTCAATAGATATTCATCAGGAAAGTTGTCTTGTATGGCCGATTCATTTAGAACTTCTAACTCAGGATTTTCAAGACGAGAAAGATGATCAGCAGCGAGATTTTCTGCTCCTCTTTTATCTCGGATTTCAATATCAAACTCTTGTAAGAGTAAGATCCAACGGATTAATCTTGGTTTAGCATCTTGTTTTGAAAATAGGTATCTAAGAGCAGAATGGTCGGTATAGACCACCGTTTTTGCTAGAACGAGATATGATCGAAATTTGTCAAAAGCAAAGACAATAGCAAGGAGTTCTTTTTCAGTAGTTGTATAGTTCGTTTGTGCTCCTTGTAACGTCTTACTAGCATAATATATAGGTTGAAATCGTTTTTCAATCCTTTGTCCTAAAACGGCTCCCATTGCAAAATCACTTGCATCGCACATTAGTTCAAATGGTAGATTCCAATTTGGTGTTATCATGATCGGTGCATTAGTAAGTTTCTCTTTAAGAATATTAAAAGATTTGATACACTCATCTGAAAAGATGAATGGCGCATCCTTTTCTAGGAGTTTATTCATAGGAGTGGCAATTTTAGAAAAATCTTTTATGAAATGTCGGTAAAAACCGGCATGCCCTAGAAAACTCCTAACTCCTCTAACATTTGTGGGATGTGGAAGTTTAGCAATTACATCTACTTTAGCTCTATCCACTTCAATTCCTTCTTTTGAAATTTTATGTCCAAGAACGATGCCTTCTTTAACCATGAAATGGCATTTCTCCCAATTAAGTACTAGATTTGATTTTTCGCATCTAATTAGCATTCGTTCCAGATTAACTAGACATGATTTAAATGTATCACCGAAGACTGAAAAGTCATCCATGAATACTTCCATGCATTCTTCTATCATGTCGTGAAAAATCGCCATCATACACCTTTGAAAGGTTGCAGGGGCGTTGCAAAGTCCAAATGGCATGCGTTTGTAAGCAAAAGTACCATAAGGGCATGTAAATGTGGTTTTCTCTTGATCTTCGGGTGCTATTGGAATTTGAAAATATCCGGAAAATCCATCTAGAAAACAATAGTAACTATTTCCGGCTAATCTTTCCAACATTTGATCTATGAAAGGTAAGGGAAAGTGATCTTTTCTGGTGGCGTCATTTAATTTTCTATAATCAATACATACACGCCATCCTGTTACAGTCCTAGTAGGAATAAGCTCATTTTTCTCATTTGTGATGACAGTCATGCCACCCTTCTTAGGCACGCATTGAACTGGGCTTACCCATGGACTATCAGAAATTGGATAAATTAAACCTGCATCTAGCAGTTTAATAATCTCTTTCTTAACTACATCTTGCATATTAGGATTTAGTCTTCGTTGGCGTTGCACATACGTTTTATGACCTTCTTCCATAAGGATTTTATGTGTGCAATACGAAGGACTTATTCCTTTAATATCATGAATCTTCCATGCAATGGCTGGTTTATGAGCTTTCAACACAGAAATGAGTTGTGATTTCTCATTTTCAGTAAGAGAAGATGATATTATTACAGGTAATTCAGATTCACCATGTAAATAAGCGTATTCCAAATGGTTTGGAAGTGGCTTTAACTCTAATTTCGGAGGTTCTTCTATCGATGATTTGTATCGATATCTGTCTTCTTCTTTTAGTATTTGAATTTCTTCTGTTGTTGGTTCATATCCATTAGCTATAAGTGTAGCTAACATTTCAGCTTCATCAATTGGTTCATTACCTTCTCCTAAAGAACATTCTCCTGTTCCTTGTAATTCTGGAAATTCTTCTAATAATTCTGCATGTGCATCTATAGTTTGAATATAATAACATGTATCATCTGCAGATTGTGGTTGTTGCATTGCTCTATCAACTGAAAAGGTAACACTCTCATCCTCTATACTTAGGGTCAGTTTCATTCCGAACACGTCTATCATTGCTTTAGCCGTGTTTAAGAATGGTCTTCCTAATATGAGAGGAACTTGAGAATCTTCTTCCATGTCCAAAACAACAAAATCTACTGGAAATACTAAAGTACCAACTTTAACTAGCATGTTCTCCATTATCCCTCTAGGATATTTTATTGATCTATCGGCTAGTTGTATGCTTATTCTGGTTGGTTTCAATTCTCCAAGGTCTAGTTTAGCGTATAGTGAATACGGCATTAGATTTATACTAGCACCTAAGTCTGCCAATGCTTCTATTGAACTAAGACTACCCAGAAAACATGGAATTGTGAAACTTCCTGGATCAGATAGTTTTTCTGGTATTTTATACAACAGCACTGCTGAACAATTAGCATTCATAGTAACATCCGAGAGTTCTTCCATTTTCTTTCTATTTGAGATTAGATCTTTCAAGAATTTAGCATATCTAGGCATTCCTGAAATCACATTAATGAAAGGAAGATTTACATTTATCTGTTTAAACATATCCAAGAATTTGGATTGCTCGGCTTCAAGTTTTTCTTTCTTCATTTTACTCGGGTAAGGAAGTGGTGGTTGATATGGTTTAACATAAGGTTTATCCTTAGCTGTGTTATCTTCATTAACCTTTTCAACTACCGGTTCTTTTTCCTTATCTTGATCAGGTTGTGGTTCTTGTGGAGTAGGAATAGCTTTATCAGAAGTTACAGGTATTTCAGGTGGTTTAAGTGTTGTACCACTTCTTGTGATAATGGCTTTAGCTGTTTCATTCCGGGGGTTAGCATTTGTATCACTAGGTAGACTTCCCAGTTTTCTTTCACCTATTAACCTTGCTAGGTTACTCACTTCTTGTTCCAGATTTTGAATAGAAGCTTGTTAATTTCTAAATGCTTGAGCATTTTGTTCATTGGTTTGTTTCTGAGATGTGAAAAACTGCGTTTGAGTTTCAACTAGCTTCGTCATCATATCTTCTAAATTCGGCTTTTTATCATCGGTTTGTTGTGGTGGTTTGTTTTGAAAATTAGGTCTTTGCTGATTATAAGTATTATTGGATACTTGTTGATTGCTAGGACCTTGTTGGTTGTTGTATGGAATATTTCGGTTATAATTCTGGTTTTGATTGTAAATCGGTCTTGGCGGTTGATAATTATTCTGATAATTATTTCCAGGCCTTTGGTTTATGTATGAAATATTCTCTCTTTGTTCCATTGTTAATTCAATACTGAGACAATCTTTTGTCAAATGTGGTCCTCCACACTGCTCACAACTAATTCTTATTGAGTGAATATCTTTAGTCATCTTTTCCATTCGTCTCTCCACAGCATCTATCTTTGCGGAAATGGAATCTAAGTCATGGCTAGAATCGGCTCTAGCTGCTTTAGATGATCTAATGATGTCTTTTTCTTGGTGCCACTCATGTGAGTGGGAAGCAGTGTTATCAATAATTTTGTAAGCATCAGTTTCGGTTTTCTTCATAATAGAACCACCAGCTGCTATATCTATGTCTTTCCTTGTAGTGATGTCGCATCCTTGGTAGAATATTTGTACTATTTGACAGGTGTCTAAACCATGTTGCGGACATCCTCTTAACAACTTTCCATATCTTGTCCACGCCTCATATAAAGTTTCATTTGGTTTCTGTGTAAACGTAACAATTTCTGCTTGAAGTCTTACGGCTTTAGATGCAGGAAAGAATTGTTTAAGAAATTTGTCAACTAAAACATCCCATGTATCAATCGCCCCTTCAGGTAACGATTCCAACCAATCTTTGGCTTCTCCCTTTAAAGTCCAGGGAAATAACATGAGATATATCTGTTCATCCTCCACTTCTCGGATTTTAAATAGTGTGCAGATCCTATTAAAGGTACGTAGATGTTCATTTGGATCTTCCTTCGGCGCACCACTAAATTGGCATTGATTAGTCACCATGTGTAGAATTTGTCCTTTGATTTCATAATCTGGCGCATTAATGTCTGGATGAGTAATTGCGTGACCTTGGCCAGTGCGTTTAGCTCTCATTCGGTCTTCCATACTTAAAGGTTCCAGATTCTCCATAATTGAATTTGTTGAATCGATATCACTAGATGATTCCGATTTAATGGTTCGTTCCTCAACAATCTCTGTTTGAATGATTGGTGGTTCCGGAGGAAAGTTTAATGGTTCAGGATCTACGAACCGTTCCTGAATATTCTCTGGATTCTCAATTGTGAGGTTGGGTTCAAAAAATGGATTATCGGAAATTTGAACTGAAGTACTTGGTCGACTGGATGACGATTCTAAAGAAAAATCAACGGCGGTTATATTTGCTAAATGTCTTGATCTAGTTACAGGTGTTGAACGTACAAAAGGTGGTGAACGTCTTGCTCGGTGCATTCACTGAATATCCTATTAGTTTTAAAAAGGAAAGAAAAATTATAATAAGTTATCCAATTAATAGACTTTTCTGATTTTGCCCACGTTTCGAATAGCCAAAAGATGCAGCAGAGGGGCAGGATTCGTTTGGTCTCAATATAATTGAGGACTGTTTGGCTCCAATAACCCGGTCCACGTACAAATCCAACTATTACTACGAACCAGAAAATTTTGATGTCTATCAATTTAACCACTTAAAATAAATTTTCGTAATTTTAAGAAATTTAGATAAGAAGTAGAATAAAAATCTATGTCCTAAAACTAGAATAGCGAGAAATAAGAAAGAAAAAGAGTTCGTCGAAAAAGGTCGAAAAAGAAAAAATGGTTGAAAAATAAAAGGTGACGGAAAAATAAAAGAAACTTATAAAAACTTAAAAATACTTGACTAACCTAACCTTATTACTACAACTAACTTAAAATTATAATCGCAAATTGAAATTACTAATTGGAATGATAATTGATACATAGTAAAAGGTGTCTAAAAATATTAAAGCTTACAGGAAAAACTAAATCCCAAATGGAAATAACTTAAAAAGAAACTAAAACTTAAAAAGGCGTCGCAAAATTCTAAAGTACCTAAATCTTAGTCTAAAGAAAAAGCACTTAAGGAATTCTACGGCAAAGCCTAAAAATCTAGGAGTAAAAATGACTATGGCAAAAACTAAGTTTAAAATTAAATATGAGCGAAAAAATACAAATATTACGCTACAATGATTAAAAAGGGACAAAATATAAAAATATACAAAAAGTTGTAAAAAGTACAATTTTTATAAAAATATTATTTTTATATTATTTATTTAATAAAACTACTAATTTTACAATTTAATTAAACTAATTAATACTAAATACAAATTAATTAAAAAGTAAAAGTTAAAATAAAACTAATAATAATAATAATAATTATTAGGGTTAAATAATAATAATAATTAATAATTATCCGTAATTAATGCAGGATTAGGGCTTCCTGTTCGCGTGTCAGAGCAGCTCCGCGAGTTGCGGTAATTTATAAAGAAAACCCCGCGAGTCGCGGGGTTCAGAAATTCAGATGACAGCTTATTAAATTCGACGCGTTTTTATTTATTTATTTATTTTTTTTTTCTGTTTTTATATAAATAAAAGATATTTAAATAAAACTTATATTTTTTATAAACTAAAATAAAAATAAAGAAACTTTATAAAACTTAAATATTTAACAAAATCTTAAAAATACTTATATTTTTGTTTTTCTTTTTATATTTTTGAATAATTAAAACGTATTTTTACAAAAGCGAATTTTAATAAAAGTTAACTAAAAATCTTTTTTTTTTCGTAGCGTTGCGCTTCCGGCTTTTAAGATCGTTCCCCGGCAGCGGCGTCAAAAATACTTGATGTCGTAGCGGGGTGTATACAAAATAGTATTATTTTTGCAGGGAAATACTATTAAATACGATACAATTTTACACAAGATATTTATTTATTTATAGAATGGATATACTTAAACCTTGCTACAACACTTATAGGCAGTGTACCTAATCGTAAAGTAGTGTAGTTTTTAGTAAGTCCGGTTCGTTCCACAGGGAATTCTTTAAACAAAGCTTAACGCTATATTAGTTTACTTTTATAAAAATACAAATATATATATATAAGTAATAATATTATTATAAAGGGGGGTTTTTACCGTTTAATGACCGGTTTGTCGATTTTAAAACTTTAGTCGCAGTTAAAACCAAATGTAAAAAATAAATAAATACAAGACTTAAATTAAAGCATAAAGTAAATAATGATAATGAAATTGCGAATAATAAAAGTGCGATAAAATAAACTTGCGATAATTAAAAAGTACGATAATTAAAAGTGCAATTAAATACAATAACAATAAAAATGCGATAATTAGAAGTGCAATTAAATATAAAATAAAGGAAATTAAATATGAAATAAAAGAATTATGCTTATTTAAACTTCCGTAATCATGATGTTTGACGTGTTGATTTTAGTTTTATGCCCATGGGTTAATTGTCCTTTGTCCTGGATTATTTAATATGTCCGTCTGGTTTTTGTCCATAACAGTCCATCAGTCGTAAATATAAAGTGCGAGTGTCCTCGTCAAATTATTCTTATACCCGAAGTTAAATATTCCAACTAATTGGGGATTCGAATTGTAACAAGGTTTTAATACTTTGTTTAATGAATACACCAGGTTATCGACTGCGTGTAAACCAAGGTTTTACTACTTTGTTAACAATTACACCAATTACCCTTGAATGTAATTCACCCCTGTTTCAACAAGTTTATTAACTATTAATCCATTTCCGTGTCCGGTTAAATGAACGATTATTCGTACATATAAATACCCCGCCCATCGTGTCCGATCGAGTGTATATGGTAAATTATAGGGACGCCCAATTGTAAATCTTTATATTAACATTAACAAACTATCATTTAGTTAAACAAATATAAAGCCCATTAATAGCTCATAGTCTAATTTCCACAAGTGTCGTTCTTTTGTCCAAACCCCAATTATGGTACAAAGCCCAATTACCCAATTTTAGTAATTAGCCCAACATCATGATTACTTCGTTTTAAATAAGCATAATAATAACTTAGCTACGAGACATTAATGTAAAAAGGTTGAACATAACTTACAATGATTAAAAATAGCGTAGCGTTACACGGACAGAATTTCGACTTACACCCTTACAACATTCGCTAACATACCCTTATTATTAGAATTATAATTAAAATTAAAATATAAATTATAAATATATATATATATAATTTACGTATGATAAGAAGAAGAAAAAGATTTTTTAAAATGATCAGATTTCGGTTTGCTTTATAGGGAGTTTTTCATTTTGGGGCTCCGCGACTCGCGGTGAAATCCTCTTCAAACTCCGCGAGTCGCGGAGAATGAATTTACAGCTCACACCCTTGGAGTCTTTCTCTGCCGACGGTTTTTATTTATAAATATAATATATATATATATATAATTAATATAATTAATTATATATTATATTATATTTATATACCTAGTTAACTTGTAATTTTTAGTCCGTTGCGTCGAGCGTTGAGAGTTGACTCTGGTCCCGGTTCCGGATTTTCGAACGTCCTTGCGTACAATTTAATATCTTGTACTTTGCGTTTTGAATCTTGTACTCTTGTAATTTCGAGACGTTTTTTATCAATAATTGGAACCTTTTTGATTGTCTTTTGTACTTTTGAGCTTTTTGGTCGTTTGCGTCTTCAATTCGTCGAATCTGTCTTTTGTCTTCACCTTTTATTATTTAAACGAATATCACTTGTAAATAGAACAATTGCAACTAAAAGCTTGTCTTTCTTGAGGAATAATGCTATGAAATATATGTTCGTTTTTAGCATTATCAACTGCATTCATTTTAAAACAAACCATAACCTTTATTTCATCAATAAAGGTTTAAAAAGCTTTACGTAGATTATCAAATAATGATAACCTAAAATATCATGTTTACACACGACCATTACATAATGGTTTACAATACAAATATGTTACAACAAAATAAGTTTCTTGAATGCAGTTTTTACACAATATCATACAAGCATGGACTCCAAATCTCGTCCTTATTTAAGTATGCGACAGCGGAAGCTCTTAATATTCACCTGAGAATAAACATGCTTAAAACATCAACAAAAATGTTGGTGAGTTATAGGTTTAACCTATATATATCAAATCATAATAATAGACCACAAGACTTCAAATTTCAATACACATCCCATACATAGAGATAAAAATCATACATATGGTGAACACCTGGTAACCGACATTAACAAGATGCATATATAAGAATATCCCCATCATTCCAGGACACCCTTCGGATATGATATAAATTTCGAAGTACTAAAGCATCCGGTACTTTGGATGGGGTTTGTTAGGCCCAATAGATCTATCTTTAGGATTCGCGTCAATTAGGGTGTCTGTTTCCTAATTCTTAGATTACCAAACTTAATAAAAAGGGGCATATTCGATTTCGATAATTCAACCATAGAATGTAGTTTCACGTACTTGTGTCTATTTTGTAAATCATTTATAAAACCTGCATGTATTCTCATCCCAAAAATATTAGATTTTAAAAGTGGGACTATAACTCACTTTCACAGATTTTTACTTCGTCGGGAAGTAAGACTTGGCCACTGGTTGATTCACGAACCTATAACAATATATACATATATATCAAAGTATGTTCAAAATATATTTACAACACTTTTAGTATATTTTGATGTTTTAAGTTTATTAAGTCAGCTGTCCTCGTTAGTAACCTACAACTAGTTGTCCACAGTTAGATGTACAGAAATAAATCGATAAATATTATCTTGAATCAATCCACGACCTAGTGTATACGTATCTCAGTATTGATCACAACTCAAACTATATATATTTTGGAATCAACCTCAACCCTGTATAGCTAACTCCAACATTCACATATAGAGTGTCTATGGTTGTTCCGAAATATATATAGATGTGTCGACATGATAGGTCAAAACATTGTATACGTGTCTATGGTATCTCAAGATTACATAATATACAAGACAAGTTGATTAAGTTATGGTTGGAATAGATTTGTTACCAATTTTCACGTAGCTAAAATGAGAAAAATTATCCAATCTTGTTTTACCCATAACTTCTTCATTTTAAATCCGTTTTGAGTGAATCAAATTGCTATGGTTTCATATTGAACTATATTTTATGAATCTAAACAGAAAAAGTATAGGTTTATAGTCAGAAAAATAAGTTACAAGTCGTTTTTGTAAAGGTAGTCATTTCTGTCGAAAGAACGACGTCTAGATGACCATTTTAGAAAACATACTTCCACTTTGAGTTTAACCATAATTTTTGGATATAGTTTCATGTTCATAATAAAAATCATTTTCTCAGAATAACAACTTTTAAATCAAAGTTTATCATAGTTTTTAATTAACTAACCCAAAACAGCCCGCAGTGTTACTACGACGGCGTAAATCCGGTTTTACGGTGTTTTTCGTGTTTCCAGGTTTTAAATCATTAAGTTAGCATATAATATAGATATAGAACATGTGTTTAGTTGATTTTAAAAGTCAAGTTAGAAGGATTAACTTTTGTTTGCGAACAAGTTTAGAATTAACTAAACTATGTTTTAGTGATTACAAGTTTAAACCTTTGAATAAGATAGCTTTATATGTATGAATTGAATGATGTTATGAACATCATTACTACCTTAAGTTCCTTGGATAAACCTACTGGAAAAGTGAAAAATGGATTTATCTTCAACAGATCCTTGGATGGCTCGAAGTTCTTGAAGCAGAATCATGACACGAAAACAAGTTCAAGTAAGATCATCACTTGAAATAAGATTGTTATAGTTATAGAAATTGAACCAAAGTTTGAATATGATTATTACCTTGTATTAGAATGATAACCTACTGTAAGAAACAAAGATTTCTTGAGGTTGGATGATCACCTTACAAGATTGGAAGTGAGCTAGCAAACTTGAAAGTATTCTTGATTTTATGTAACTAGAACTTGTAGAATTTATGAAGAACACTTAGAACTTGAAGATAGAACTTGAGAGAGATCAATTAGATGAAGAAAATTGAAGAATGAAAGTGTTTGTAGGTGTTTTTGGTCGTTGGTGTATGGATTAGATATAAAGGATATGTAATTTTGTTTTCATGTAAATAAGTCATGAATGATTACTCATATTTTTGTAATTTTATGAGATATTTCATGCTAGTTGCCAAATGATGGTTCCCACATGTGTTAGGTGACTCACATGGGCTGCTAAGAGCTAATCATTGGAGTGTATATACCAATAGTACATACATCTAAAAGCTGTGTATTGTACGAGTACGAATACGGGTGCATACGAGTAGAATTGTTGATGAAACTGAACGAGGATGTAATTGTAAGCATTTTTGTTAAGTAGAAGTATTTTGATAAGTGTATTGAAGTCTTTCAAAAGTGTATAAATACATATTAAAACACTACATGTATATACATTTTAACTGAGTCGTTAAGTCATCGTTAGTCGTTACATGTAAGTGTTGTTTTGAAACCTTTAGGTTAACGATCTTGTTAAATGTTGTTAACCCAATGTTTATAATATCAAATGAGATTTTAAATTATTATATTATCATAATATTATTATGTATGAATATCTCTTAATATGATATATATACATTAAATGTCTTTACAACGATAATCGTTACATATATGTCTCGTTTAAAAATCATTAAGTTAGTAGTCTTGTTTTTACATATGTAGTTCATTGTTAATATACTTAATGATATGTTTACTTATCATAGTATCATGTTAAATATATATATATCCATATATATGTCATCATATAGTTTTTACAAGTTTTAACGTTCGTGAATCACCGGTCAACTTGGGTGGTCAATTGTCTATATGAAACATATTTCAATTAATCAAGTCTTAACAAGTTTGATTGCTTAACATGTTGGAAACATTTAATCATGTAAATATCAATCTCAATTAATATATATAAACATGGAAAAGTTTGGGTCACTACAGTACCTACCCGTTAAATAAATTTCGTCCCGAAATTTTAAGCTGTTGAAGGTGTTGACGAATCTTCTGGAAATAGATGCGGGTATTTCTTCTTCATCTGATCTTCATGCTCCCAGGTGAACTTGGGTCCTCTACGAGCATTCCATCGAACCTTAACAATTGGTATCTTGTTTTGCTTAAGTCTTTTAACCTCACGATCCATTATTTCGACGGGTTCTTCGATGAATTGAAGTTTTTCGTTGATTTGGATTTCATCTAAAGGAATAGTGAGATCTTCTTTAGCAAAACATTTCTTCAAATTCGAGACGTGGAAAGTGTTATGTACAGTCTCGAGTTGTTGAGGTAACTCAAGTCGGTAAGCTACTGGTCCGACACGATCAATAATCTTGAATGGTCCAATATACCTTGGATTTAATTTCCCTCGTTTACCAAATCGAACAACGCCTTTCCAAGGTGCAACTTTAAGCATGACCATCTCTCCAATTTCAAATTCTATATCTTTTCTTTTAATATCAGCGTAGCTCTTTTGTCGACTTTGGGCGGTTTTCAACCGTTGTTGAATTTGGATGATCTTCTCGGTAGTTTCTTGTATTATCTCCGGACCCGTACTCTGTCTATCCCCCACTTCACTCCAACAAATCGGAGACCTGTACTTTCTATCATAAAGTGCTTCAAACGACGCCATCTCAATGCTTGAATGGTAGCTGTTGTTGTAGGAAAATTCTGCTAACGGTAGATGTCGATCCCAACTGTTTCCGAAATCAATAACACATGCTCGTAGCATGTCTTCAAGCATTTGTATCGTCCTTTCGCTCTGCCCATCAGTTTGTGGATGATAGGCAGTACTCATGTCTAGACGAGTTCCTAATGCTTGCTGTAATGTCTGCCAGAATCTTGAAATAAATCTGCCATCCCTATCAGAGATAATAGAGATTGGTATTCCATGTCTGGAGACGACTTCCTTCAAATACAGTCGTGCTAACTTCTCCATCTTGTCATCTTCTCTTATTGGCAGGAAGTTTGCTGATTTGGTGAGACGATCAACTATTACCCAAATAGTATCAAAACCACTTGCAGTCTTTGGCAATTTAGTGATGAAATCCATGGTAATGTTTTCCCATTTCCATTCCGGGATTTCGGGTTGTTGAAGTAGACCTGATGGTTTCTGATGCTCAGCTTTGACCTTAGAACACGTCAAACATTCTCCTACGTATTTAGCAACATCGGCTTTCATACCCGGCCACCAAAAATGTTTCTTGAGATCCTTGTACATCTTCCCCGTTCCAGGATGTATTGAGTATCTGGTTTTATGAGCTTCTCTAAGTACCATTTCTTTCATATCTCCAAATTTTGGTACCCAAATCCTTTCAGCCCTATACCGGGTTCCGTCTTCCCGAATATTAAGATGCTTCTCCGATCCTTTGGGTATTTCATCCTTTAAATTTCCCTCTTTTAAAACTCCTTGTTGCGCCTCCTTTATTTGAGTAGTAAGGTTATTATGAATCATTATATTCATAGATTTTACTCGAATGGGTTATCTGTCCTTCCTGCTCAAGGCATCGGCTACCACATTTGCTTTCCCCGGGTGGTAACGAATCTCAAAGTCGTAATCATTCAATAATTCAATCCACCTACGCTGCCTCATATTCAGTTGTTTCTGATTAAATATGTGTTGAAGACTTTTGTGGTCGGTATATATAATACTTTTGACCCCATATAAGTAGTGCCTCCAAGTCTTTAATGCAAAAACAACCGCGCCTAATTCCAAATCATGCGTCGTATAATTTTGTTCGTGAATCTTCAATTGTCTAGACGCATAAGCAATCACCTTTGTTCGTTGCATTAATACACAACCGAGACCTTGCTTTGATGCGTCACAATAAATCACAAAATCATCATTCCCTTCAGGCAATGACAATATAGGTGCCGTGGTTAGCTTTTTCTTCAATAACTGAAACGCTTTCTCTTGATCATCATTCCATTCAAATTTCTTCCCTTTATGCGTTAATGCAGTCAAGGATTTTGCTATTCTGGAAAAGTCTTGGATGAACCTTCTGTAGTAACCAGCTAGTCCTAAAAACTGGCGTATGTGTTTCGGAGTTTTTGGGGTTTCCCACTTTTCAACAGTTTCTATCTTTGCCGGATCCACCTTAATACCTTCTTTGTTCACTATGTGACCGAGGAATTGAACTTCTTCCAACCAAAATGCACACTTTGAAAACTTAGCGTACAATTCTTCAATCCTCAATACTTCTAACACCTTTCTCAAATGTTCACCGTGTTCTTGGTCATTCTTTGAGTAAATAAGTATGTCATCAATGAAAACAATGACAAACTTGTCAAGATATGGTCCACACACTCGGTTCATAAGGTCCATGAACACAGCTGGTGCATTAGTTAAACCAAACGGCATGACCATAAACTCGTAATGACCGTAACGTGTTCTGAAAGCAGTCTTTGGAATATCATCTTCTTTCACCCGCATTTGATGATACCCGGAACGTAAGTCAATCTTTGAATAAACAGACGAGCCTTGTAGTTGATCAAATAAGTCGTCGATTCTCGGTAGTGGGTAGCGGTTCTTGATGGTAAGTTTGTTCAACTCTCGGTAGTCGATACACAACCTGAATGTACCATCTTTCTTCTTGACAAACAAAACAGGAGCTCCCCACGGTGATGTGCTTGGTCGAATGAAACCATGCTCTAAAAGTTCTTGTAATTGGCTTTGCAGTTCTTTCATCTCGCTGGGTGCGAGTCTGTAAGGAGCACGAGCTATTGGTGCAGCTCCTGGTACAAGATCTATTTGAAATTCAACGGATCGATGTGGGGGTAATCCCGGTAATTCTTTCGGAAATACATCGGGAAATTCTTTTGCAATGGGAACATCATTGATGCTCTTTTCTTCAGTTTGTACTTTCTCGACGTGTGCTAGAACAGCATAGCAACCTTTTCTTATTAGTTTTTGTGCCTTCAAATTACTAATAAGATGTAGCTTCGTGTTGCCCTTTTCTCCGTAAACCATTAAAGGTTTTCCTTTTTCTCGTATAATGCGAATTGCATTTTTGTAACAAACGATCTCTGCTTTCACTTCTTTCAACCAGTCCATACCGATTATCACATCAAAACTCCCTAACTCTACTGGTATCAAATCAATCTTAAATGTTTCACTAACCAGTTTAATTTCTCGATTCCGACATATATTATCTGCTGAAATTAATTTACCATTTGCTAATTCGAGTAAAAATTTACTATCCAAAGGCGTCAATGGACAACTTAATTTAGCACAAAAATCTTTACTCATATAGCTTCTATCCACACCCGAATCAAATAAAACGTAAGCAGATTTATTGTCAATAAGAAACGTACCCGTAACAAGCTCCGGGTCTTCCTGTGCCTCTGCCGCATTAATATTGAAAACTCTTCCGCGGCCTTGTCCATTCGTGTTCTCCTGGTTCGGGCAATTTCTAATAATGTGGCCCGGTTTTCCACATTTATAACAAACTACATTGGCATAACTTGCTCCGACACTACTTGCTCCGCCATTACTCGTTTCGACACCATTTGTTCCTTTCGTTCTATTAACCCCTGTTCCGTAGACCTCACACTTCACCGCGCTATGACCATTTCTTTTACACTTGTTGCAAAATTTGGTGCAGAACCCCGAGTGATACTTTTCACACCTTTGGCATAGCTGCTTCTGATTGTTGTTATTGTTGCGGTTATTATTGTTGTTGGGATGATTGTTGTAGTTGCTGTTGTTGTTGTTGTTGTTGTTGTTGTTGTTGTTGTTGTTGTTGGGCCGTTTGTTGTAGTTGCGATTGATGTTGCGATTGTTGGGATAATTGTTGTGATTATTGTTGTAATTTCTGTTGTTGTATTGGTGATTTTTATCACCGTTTTCCTCCCACTTTCTTTTGACTTGCTTCACATTGGCCTCTTCAGCAGTCTGTTCTTTAATTCTTTCTTCAATCTGGTTCACTAGTTTGTGAGCCATTCTACATGCCTGCTGTATGGAGGCGGGCTCGTGTGAACTTATATCTTCTTGGATTCTTTCCGGTAATCCTTTCACAAACGCGTCGATCTTCTCTTCCTCATCTTCGAATGCTCCCGAACACAATAGGCACAATTCTGTGAATCGTCTTTCGTACGTGGTAATATCAAATCCTTGGGTTCGTAACCCTCTAAGTTCTGTCTTGAGCTTATTGACCTCGGTTCTGGAACGGTACTTCTCATTCATCAAGTGCTTGAATGCTGACCACGGTAGTGCGTACGCATCATCTTGTCCTACTTGCTCTAGATAGGTATTCCACCATGTTAACGCAGAACCTGTGAAGGTATGCGTAGAGTACTTCACTTTGTCCTCTTCAGTACACTTACTTATGGCAAACACCGATTCGACCTTCTCGGTCCACCGTTTCAATCCGATCGGTCCTTCGGTTCCATCAAATTCCAAAGGTTTGCAGGCAGTGAATTCTTTGTAGGTGCATCCTACACGATTTCCTGTACTGCTAGATCCAAGGTTATTGTTGGTATGTAGCGCAGCCTGTACTGCGGCTATGTTTGAAGCTAGAAAAGTACGGAATTCCTCTTCATTCGTATTCACGGTGTGTCGAGTAGTCGGTGCCATTTCCTTCAAAATAGTCAAATGGAACAAGTTAATCATACCGAATATTAAGAGTAGTTAATAGTATTTCGTAGCATAATATGAACTCATTTATAAAAGCTTTTTCTTCATATTAGCGTTTTATAAGTTTAAATTCGGGTAGTACCTACCCGTTAAGTTCATACTTAGTAGCTATTATACAATTCAACTACTACAATTCTATATGAAAAACTGATTATAATAATATTTCGCGTTCAAACTTTTACACAATATTTTACAAACTTACAATACCGCTTATTTTACATATAGCATGAAATATAGCACACAATAAATTTGATACAAGATGGTTGTGAAGATAATTCTAGCTAGTACACAAGTCGTTCAGCAAAGGCAATAAAGACACGTAATTCATACGTCCAGAAACAAGTCATGCATTCTGGTTTTACTAGGATTACTTCCCATCCTTGGTCTTGTGGAACATAACCGTTATGGCCGTTGATAAGACAGCGTGTTGTAACGTCGTCAAAGGGACGAGGGTTACGTAATGTCCAACAGTCCCGTAACAATCTAAAAACCTCATTTCTTACCCCAATTACCGACTCCGTCACTTGTGGGAACGTTTTGTTTAATAGTTGTAGCCCGATGTTCTTGTTCTCACTTTGGTGAGAAGCGAACATTACTAATCCGTAAGCATAACATGCTTCTTTATGTTGCATGTTAGCCGCTTTTTCTAAATCACGAAGTCCAATATTCGGATATATTGAGTCAAAATTATTTCTTAACCCATTGCGTAAAATAGCATTTGGGTTCCCCGCAATATATGCGTCAAAGTAAACACATCGTAACTTATGGATTTCCCAATGTGATATCCCCCATCTTTCGAACGAAAGCCTTTTATAAACCAAGGCATTCTTGGAACGTTCTTCGAATGTCTTACAAACTGATCTCGCCTTAAATAGTTGTGCCGAAGAATTCTGACCGACTCTAGACAAGATTTCATCAATCATGTCTCCGGGTAGGTCTCTTAAAATATTGGGTTGTCTATCCATTTTGTGTTTTTATACTGTAAAATAGACAAGAGTTAGATTCATAAAAAAAAATACTTATTAATACAAGCAATTTTACATATATCATAAAGCATAAGCACACTATATTACATATATTACACCACACGAATACAACTATCTTATTCCGACTCGTTTGTTTCTTCTTCTTCGGTTTTGGTTCGTTTTGCCAAGTTTCTAGGGATATATGATGTTCCCCTAATACGAGCCGTCGTTTTCCACATTGGTTTAGAAAAACCTGGTGGTTTAGAGGTTCCCGGGTCATTGTTACAACTTAAGGACTTCGGGGGTTGACGATACATATAAAGTTCATCGGGGTTGGAATTAGATTTCTCTATTTTTATGCCCTTTCCCTTATTATTTTCTTTTGCCTTTTTAAATTCAGTTGGGGTAATTTCTATAACATCATCGGAATTCTCGTCAGAATCCGATTCATCGGAGAATTGGTAATCCTCCCAATATTTTGCTTCCTTGGCGGAAACACCATTGACCATAATTAACCTTGGTCGGTTGGTTGAGGATTTTCTTTTACTTAACCGTTTTATTATTTCCCCCACCGGTTCTATTTCTTCATCCGGTTCCGATTCTTCTTCCGGTTCCGATTCTTCTTCCGGTTCCGACTCTTCTTCCGGTTCCTCTTCGGGAACTTGTGAATCAGTCCACGAATCATTCCAATTTACATTTGACTCTTCATTATTATTAGGTGAGTCAATGGGACTTGTTCTAGAGGTAGACATCTATCACATAATATCAAACGCGTTAAGAGATTAATATATCACATAATATTCACATGTTAAAAATATATAGTTTCCAACAAAATTTGTTAAGCAATCATTTTTCAAGTAAACACGGTCGAAGTCCAGACTCACTAATGCATCCTAACATACTCGATAAGACACACTAATGCAAAATTCTGGTTCTCTAAGACCAACGCTCGGATACCAACTGAAATGTCCCGTTCTTATTGATTAAAAACGTTCCATATTAATTGATTTCGTTGCGAGGTTTTGACCTCTATATGAGACGTTTTTCAAAGACTGCATTCATTTTAAAACAAACCATAACCTTTATTTCATCAATAAAGGTTTAAAAAGCTTTACGTAGATTATCAAATAATGATAATCTAAAATATCCTGTTTACACACGACCATTACATAATGGTTTACAATACAAATATGTTACAACAAAATAAGTTTCTTGAATGCAGTTTTTACACAATATCATACAAGCATGGACTCCAAATCTCGTCCTTATTTAAGTATGCGACAGCGGAAGCTCTTAATAATCACCTGAGAATAAACATGCTTAAAACGTCAACAAAAATGTTGGTGAGTTATAGGTTTAACCTATATATATCAAATCATAATAATAGACCACAAGACTTCATATTTCAATACACATCCCATACATAGAGATAAAAATCATTCATATGGTGAACACCTGGTAACCGACATTAACAAGATGCATATATAAGAATATCCCCATCATTCTGGGACACCCTTCGGATATGATATAAATTTCGAAGTACTAAAGCATCCGGTACTTTGGATGGGGTTTGTTAGGCCCAATAGATCTATCTTTAGGATTCGCGTCAATTAGGGTGTCTGTTCCCTAATTCTTTGATTACCAGACTTAATAAAAAGGGGCATATTCGATTTCGATAATTCAACCATAGAATGTAGTTTCACGTATTTGTGTCTATTTTGTAAATCATTTATAAAACCTGCATGTATTCTCATCCCAAAAATATTAGATTTTAAAAGTGGGACTATAACTCACTTTCACAGATTTTTACTTCGTCGGGAAGTAAGACTTGGCCACTGGTTGATTCACGAACCTATAACAATATATACATATATATCAAAGTATGTTCAAAATATATTTACAACACTTTTAGTATATTTTGATGTTTTAAGTTTATTAAGTCAGCTGTCCTCGTTAGTAACCTACAACTAGTTGTCCACAGTTAGATGTACAGAAATAAATCGATAAATATTATCTTGAATCAATCCACGACCCAGTGTATACGTATCTCAGTATTGATCACAACTCAAACTATATATATTTTGGAATCAACCTCAACCCTGTATAGCTAACTCCAACATTCACATATAGAGTGTCTATGGTTGTTCCGAAATATATATAGATGTGTCGACATGATAGGTCGAAACATTGTATACGTGTCTATGGTATCTCAAGATTACATAATATACAAGACAAGTTGATTAAGTTATGGTTGGAATAGATTTGTTACCAATTTTCACGTAGCTAAAATGAGAAAAATTATCCAATCTTGTTTTACCCATAACTTCTTCATTTTAAATCCGTTTTGAGTGAATCAAATTGCTATGGTTTCATATTGAACTAAATTTTATGAATCTAAACAGAAAAAGTATAGGTTTATAGTCGGAAAAATAAGTTACAAGTCGTTTTTGTAAAGGTAGTCATTTCAGTCGAAAGAACGACGTCTAGATGACCATTTTAGAAAACATACTTCCACTTTGAGTTTAACTATAATTTTTGGATATAGTTTCATGTTCATAATAAAAATCATTTTCTCAGAATAACAACTTTTAAATCAAATTTGATCATAGTTTGTAATTAACTAACCCAAAACAGCTCGCGGTGTTACTACGACGGCGTAAATCCGGTTTTACGGTGTTTTTCGTGTTTCCAGGTTTTAAATCATTAAGTTAGCATATCATATAGATATAGAACATGTGTTTAGTTGATTTTAAAAGTCAAGTTAGAAGGATTAACTTTTGTTTGCGAACAAGTTTAGAATTAACTAAACTATGTTCTAGTGATTACAAGTTTAAACCTTTGAATAAGATAGCTTTATATGTATGAATTGAATGATGTTATGAACATCATTACTACCTTAAGTTCCTTGGATAAACCTACTGGAAAAGTGAAAAATGGATTTATCTTCAACGGATCCTTGGATGGCTCGAAGTTCTTGAAGCAGAATCATGACACGAAAACAAGTTCAAGTAAGATCATCACTTGAAATAAGATTGTTATAGTTATAGAAATTGAACCAAAGTTTGAATATGATTATTACCTTGTATTAGAATGATAACCTACTGTAAGAAACAAAGATTTCTTGAGGTTGGATGATCACCTTACAAGATTGGAAGTGAGCTAGCAAACTTGAAAGTATTCTTGATTTTATGTAACTAGAACTTGTAGAATTTATGAAGAACACTTAGAACTTGAAGATAGAACTTGAGAGAGATCAATTAGATGAAGAAAATTGAAGATTGAAAGTGTTTGTAGGTGTTTTTGGTCGCTGGTGTATGGATTAGATATAAAGGATATGTAATTTTGTTTTCATGTAAATAAGTCATGAATGATTACTCATATTTTTTTAATTTTATGAGATATTTAATGCTAGTTGACAAATGATGGTTCCCACATGTGTTAGGTGACTCACATGGGCTGCTAAGAGCTGATCATTGGAGTGTATATACCAATAGTACATACATCTAAAAGCTGTGTATTGTACGAGTACGAATACGGGTGCATACGAGTAGAATTGTTGATGAAACTGAACGAGGATGTAATTATAAGCATTTTTGTTAAGTAGAAGTATTTTGATAAGTGTATTAAAGTCTTTCAAAAGTGTATAAATACATATTAAAACACTACATGTATATACATTTTAACTGAGTCGTTAAGTCATCGTTAGTCGTTACATGTAAGTGTTGTTTTGAAACCTTTAGGTTAACGATCTTGTTAAATGTTGTTAACCCAATGTTTATAATATCAAATGAGATTTTAAATTATTATATTATCATAATATTATCATGTATGAATATCTCTTAATATGATATATATACATTAAATGTCTTTACAACGATAATCGTTACATATATGTCTCGTTTAAAAATCATTAAGTTAGTAGTCTTGTTTTTACATATGTAGTTCATTGTTAATATACTTAATGATATGTTTACTTATCATAGTATCATGTTAAATATATATATATCCATATATATGTCATCATATAGTTTTTACAAGTTTTAACGTTCGTGAATCACCGGTCAACTTGGGTGGTCAATTGTCTATATGAAACATATTTCAATTAATCAAGTCTTAACAAGTTTGATTGCTTAACATGTTGGAAACATTTAATCATGTAAATATCAATCTCAATTAATATATATAAACATGGAAAAGTTTGAATCACTACACACGTGACCAAACTCAATTTGTTATACCATTTTTATAATATAAAGGAGATATCATGAGTGATTTTGACACAGAACCAGTCCTATCAGCCGCCAAGTTTACCATTCCCCATGTAGATGTCATCATTATCACAGCTATAAGAAATGAAACGATGCGAATCTAACGGTCAATGATCGAGGGAGGATGGACACGTGTACGTTTAGGATTGAAGCCCAACCAAGAGGCTAATTTGGAAGACTTCCTATAATTAGGGAGCCCTTCATTTTTTTTACCTCTCTGTTTACAAACTACTCTTTCAAGCAATTGACATTCTCATCTCATCATGTGCCTTTTTGTTTTCATTGCGCGTTTTGTACTTTATTATCGATTTAAAGTTAGTGTACTTACCTTGTCTAAGGCTGACGTGGAATACGAAACGAGTTCCGTTACGGTGGAATTGTTGCAAGATTTCATCAACGATTATCCGCCACTTGCCAGATGGAAAATCATGGTGGAAACGAATGAGCAACGCACACATAACCCACCCACTAATTACTTTACACTTTATTGGAAGGCCATTTCGGTCGGAAATTTACGCTTACCGCTTACGCAATTCGTTACGTCGGTTTTAGAGCATTATCATATCAGCGTTTCACAGCTTCACTCTCACGCGTGGCAATGCGTGATAACATTTGAGATGTTTTTTAGGGAAAAAAATAGACCGGCACACTTGAACATCTTCCGCGCGACGTTTAAGCTGTCGGAGTTTGGGAAATGGTGGTATACTTTCGGAAAGAAGTGTAACTTCACGTCGAAAAAATGCCCGTCTCTCCACGATTGGAGGGACATGTTTATATTTTTGCATCAGGACGCTCTCGGCGAAGGGAATGCCCATCTGGTTCCATGTACTTTACCCGTCCATCAGACTTGTCAAAGATACCGGAGCTGGACGCGGAGGAGCGTCAACTATTTGACTTCTGCAAGGACACACAGCTTGACATGCGTCCGTATGGTGAGGTGATGTTGAAACTTGGCAACGTCCGGTGTTATGGGCCATGGACAAATAGAGTTCCAGTAGTTCTATGTAATGGATTGGGTATGCTCTTCGTGCCGTAACGTCCTTTGTAAGTTCTCTTCACGTTCCAGTATTTAACTATTGTGTTTGCTTACAGAGATGGATTTTGTCAAAGTTGTGCGACGTTGCACCGTTGATGGTCTTCGGTTCAAAAGGATAAAGAAATCGAACTTGCCCGACAGTGATCCCCGCAAGGAGGCGGAACAGGCTGTAGAGTCCTCCACCAATGCCACAAACGAAACAGCTAATGTCATGCAGACATAAACATCCACTCCTGGCACCAACTCGGATCCGATATCCGTCGCTCTTCCCGAGGCATCTGCTGGGAAAAAATGCTACATCCCTACCAAATTTTTGGTCACACCCGGTGGCAACAAAAAAATGAAGTCCGCCAAGGAGGTTGCCGAGATCAATCTCAAAAGCTTTCAAACCAATCTAATCCAGGGTGGGTATTACTATAATCCTGACAATAACGTTAATACGTCCCCAGGATCTCATTGGTGGAAACTAACATATGACCCATTTACAATTTATATACTCACCTTGACAAGTAGACTTCCACAAAATGATTGCAAACAAAGACAAGCTCCTTAGCAACCTATTACATATAAAACAAGCACATACACATTACAACCTAAACTCACCTACTAAACATAATCACAACTAATTTGTGAGCTATTTTTACACTCCATTCCCTTACCCAAATTGACACCTTTAACTTAATTAGAGTTCTTCCAATAATATACATACATAATTCACCATTCATTTCATAGAACAACACATTATACATGAAATCTTTTTTGACACAACCAAAAAGTATATAATTATCAAATGAAGTACTACCAAGTTCACTCTTGTTAAATCATCCAATTTCTTTCCCAAAATTAGAGCTAGAGAAGGTTTAGCTTATATTTAACTAAATTATGGTTGATGCTATAAAACACCAATTCTTAACCATAGACATAGTTAAACCTTCAAGAATGGCTTTAAAACACCCATTACTAGTCATAACCCACCTAAAATAGAAATAATCTTACAAAAGCCCTAATATTCATGAATAATAAAATTACGGTTTCATACCAAAATCGATGAAGATGAAAGAATGGAGATGCTAGCAGAGATTAAGCCTTATTCTTATGCATTCTCTTCAATTGATAGCCAAATAATACTTGAATTAAGATTTACAACCTCTTCTTAAATCTTCATCCTCTTCCTTTTCTTTCTTTTCTCTCAAAATGAGTTAAGTGTGCAAAATGGCTGGTATCAGATCTGAAATCCCACTTATATTATGTATTTGCCATAAAATCCCTCAAACTTTGCAAAATTAACAAAACAGTTACTGGAGTTTCTAGAGATTTTGCGCGGCGCGCTGGAATTTGTGCGCCGCGCTATAATTTGCGCAGTGCACTGTTAGGAAGAAAGCGGGCTTTTACAACTCTCCTCCCGTTAGGTTGTTCGAGGACACGAACTCTTCTTGATATACTGACGGACAGTAGACCATCTGCCAATCTTCTGGCTCCCAAGTAAATTCAGATCCTCTTTTATGCTTTCATTGAACTTTTAACAACGTTAAGGACTTATTTTTTTAATTGCTTCACTTTAGAGTCTAATACTTTAACCGGTTCTTCAAAATATTTTAATTTATCATTCACCACCACTTCCGTTAAAGGTGCATACGTTTTCTCATCGACTAGACATTTTCTAAGTTGTGACACATGCAAGGTATCGTGTATTGCATTTAACTCCTCTGGTAAAGATAAACAGTAAGCCACTTCTTCAACTTTAACTACAATTTCAAAAGGTCCGATAAATCTCGGGCCTAAATTTCCTCATTTGTGAAATCGAATAATTCCCTTCCAAGAAGATACTTTTAACAACACCTTATCTCCCACTTGATATGTTTTAAGTATTAAGTGAACGCAAATGCTAAAGTTATTTAGTTTAATGACCCGTGGAACCACAGAGTCCGACTAAGAAACTCGTCAGCTGAACATTTCATCAAACACCTAAAATGCATATTAAACAATCAACATCCAATCATAAGAGATAATATCGATTGTCATTTTATTTTAAAAGTGTAAATTAAATATAAATTTAGAATTGGGGTTTCCTTCTGCCTAACTTTTATACCTTCTCGTACTCAATTCAAAATAATTAATTAAAATCATTCAAAAATTATTTAATTTTAATAATTAAAATAATTATTAATAAGGTTTAATAATAATAATTAATTAATAAGATTTAATTTTAATTCAAAATTATTTAAATTAATGACATCACCCACCAAGCTTAGATTTTTTTCTTTTTCTTTTTGATTTTTTCTTAACAAATGAATTAACCTTATAATATATCATCATTATAGGATTTTAATATTAATGCTATAGATTTAGTAAAAATCATACCACGTTCATGTCAACTCGTAGATCTTCAAACCAAGCCGTATTATCTTTCTCCTTGAGCACACTAGCTACATAAATGAAGGCTAATCCAATCCGATGCGGTGGGTGTAGGAAAATTAGATCATCTTATACGTGTCATTTACAAGTCCCCAAAACAACTCAAAATAATATATATAAAAATTCAGAACTTACATGATTACGCTACGATAATACTAAACAGAAAAAAATAAATAAATAAATAAATAAATGATCATTATCATTGTAGATGAAATGAACAAGGATTTGTTTTATGGAAGACATCTAGTTAAAATTTAACTGAGACCACCCCTTACATGTGAAACAACACCCGTCGAAATTCCAAGTGGCACGAAAATGAATACTCATTCACACCCATAGGTTTCCATATTACTACTTCTTGGGATCTGTACGTTTTTTAGATTTAGGTAACTAGCAAATCTCTAATTTATGGTTCATAGAACTTTAACATTTCTTAAACTGGATTTGACTCCCAAAAACCTAAGCCAGATGTAAAACTTTTAGGAATCCAATCTATGTTTATATATAGTTAGAAGTTTCTCTAAAATCAGATTTACTATGACAGCTGCAGTTGTTTACCTAGTGCAAATATAAAGCCAACCTATTCTAAAAGTATCGAATACATCCCAGCAGGTTAAGCAAAACTCGCTTGGCCTAATTAGCATGTCGACATGCACTGAACTAGCCAAACTTTATCGGACTGATCAACACGATGACAAAAGTTTCAGATAACAAACGTTAGAATCGCAAAAAACTTTTAAACTAATTCAATAACTTCGATGCTGAATTGCATTGTACTCCAGCCTGCAACCGGGACTCTATGCATACAGAATAAGGCAACCTATCGACCACAACCCTTTAATCATTTGGGTTAAATGATGTATATTTGCTGTTAATTTAATGTAAATAACAACATTTTTTTATTATTGAAGTTACACTATTTCAAGTACTCAGCCATAATAAAAAAAAATAGGCATTGTATCCACTCTCTCTATGTTCTTATGGAGAGCTTATACATGGCAGCATTCACTTTCTCATCGGTTATCATTTTGTGTATCATAGAAATCCAGTATTTCCATTGTTATGTTTTTCACCTGTCAAATAAATAATGAACAAGTCACAAATTAAAACAAATATGGGTCCATACATCTACAGAGAGATGTAATTGGAGCAAACGTAGGGTATGTTTGACGAAAGTAGCTATGATATAGTTGTAGGTGTAGCTAAAAGCCGTAAAATGACATAAATAAAAGCAAGAGCTATAATCATTTTGGTTTCAAAAGCTATTACAGCAATATATGACTCTATCGTGTGATATTGACCCATTTGAGATGAGAGGTGATCCTTACACCACTATTTTTACCTATACGCCATTAAATGTGCATTAAAGTGTTGAACACTTTAAAGCATATTCGGTGGTGTACATCTAAAACATGGTGGTGTAAGGATCATCACCCATTTGAGATATATCATTTTTAGCCAAATTATACAATTTTATGACTTCCATCTATTAGAGAGATATATAGCAGAAATCATACCACGTTCATGTCAACTCGTAGATCTTCAAACCAAGCCGTATTATCTTTCTCCTTGAGCACACTAGCTACATAAATGCAGGCTAATCCAATCAGATGTGGTGGGCGTACCAGAATTAGATCGATCCGTCTTATACATGTCATTTAAAAGTCCCCTAAATGACGCAAAAGAATATATAAAAAAAATTATATAACTTACATGATTACGCTACAATAACACTAAAAAAAAAAAAAATTAAAATAAAAAAGAAAACTTACTAGGCTACAGTGAATACGGTGAAATTGTTTTGAATAATAACGAATAAAGATAGTTGCTTTATGGATAGTCATGAAAACTAAGTTTGGAAAAAGTCAAACTACTTGATGACCAGATTCTAACCAGGTCAGTTGAGTTGCATCGCTCATCCCAGCATCCTGAACCAACCTGTTCAAGAAAACTCAAAATGAGCACGCAAAACACGATGATTGGGTCAAAAGGTCAAAATGGGTCTCCTTCATGATTGTGGAAAGCGAACCCCAAATTCCACAGGACACTATTGATTGTAAGAAATTAAGATTCATCATGGAGGGCTCACGACCCATTTGACCCGTTTCGTTTTGGAAGCTATATATATATATATATATATATATATATATATATATATATATATATATATATATATATATATATATATATATATATATATATATATATATATATATATATATATATTCCTTTGACCCACATGAGACATTACCCAAATGGATTTGAATAGCCACCCCTAGTTGAAACTCATATGATACTTACTGAGGCAACGATCAATAAGGATGAAACACAAGATAATAATTTAGTGCTTCTAAAATTTTCATTTTCATTTTCATTTCAAGAATCTCTTTTATTTCCAATTGGTACTTTTCATCCGAATCTGCAAACAAAGATCAAATATTTACTGCTTTTATCCAATATAAAATGCAAAATAACATAAAGTTTGAATTTTTAAAATAATCGTTACATATTTTCTTAATGTAGCATACAAGTAGTCTAGCTTGCACAATGCTTTCTTCCGATTTAGCAGCTAAGTACAAGCACGATGGAGCCAATAAACGTGGGTCATATTCGGTCATATTTTTCCTGAAGGCACAAAAAAACTTATATATTCAGATCATTTACAAATTCGCCTGCCCCGCCCATTTCACCACCTAAAAGGTATGCAAGATAGCAGAAATACCTAGCATAAACACGTCTAATATATGTTATCACAGTGGCCACAACCCTGAAATAGTAACATCATGAGAAATTGACAGCCCATTAAACCGAACATGGCAGATATGATAACCGAGTGAGTTTGAAGATGTAGAAAACAAACAGCTTTGTTTTGATGATTAGAGGGACCACGTACAGTGGAGCTTAAGTGGGGATGTAGCGGATAAATTATATTGAATATATATAATGAGTTGTTGCAGTTTTCATATGTAGAACTAAACTAAATATAGACAATTGTAAAATAAGATTGAATATGAATATATGTTCAAAATAAAAAAAAAAAAAAGCATATTGAAATGTATGGTAGTTTTTTAAAAAGTAGCCAGTTCATAAATAGAGAATGAATTTATCATTAATTTCTATTCATAATTTAATAAAAACTGTAATGACCCGGAATTTTCCAACGTTTATTATTAATATTTATTATTAATACTTGCACTTTAATAAATGTACTTATATACATTTACTTGTTACCGTACTTGACTATACATGGCCCGACTCGTCTTTGTGACACATGAACTTTACACGAATAATATTTTGGATATTATTTACATACATGGTTAATTATTATTAATCATTTTTAATTAACTAAGGTTACTAGTTAATTACTTGGGCTTTTTATTTAATTGTTGATTACTTGGACTTGGACTCATGATTAATGGACTTAGAGGCCCACCCTACATCCTTAATGGATTAATTAGCCCATCTTATTATGCAAGTATTATACTTAGATGAAACTAGATTAATTATTGAGTGAAAGACTAGTTACAAGTATCCTTACACCACTTTCCCATACCAATTTGCTTTCTTACCATTTTTGAGCTAGATACATGAAAGAAACTAGTGGACATTTTCCTCTTTTGTCACCCCTTGGAGCCGTCCACTTTAGGTGGTTAAAGAGGGGTTTTGTTTCAATTTTTGTGTTACATATTCTCAAGTATTACTTCACTTTTTACACACACATAATACTTGCAACTTCTTTTCTCTCATTTTCTCTCTAACTTGTAAGTATCAAGCTTTAATTTTCTCTCTTTTTCTTCCATGTAAACCGCCACCTTCATCATCAAAATACTTGATCTTGTTTGTTGTTTAATTACTTGTAGTTGGTTATTGTTGTTAAGAATCAAACTTTCTAGTTTGTTCTTCATATCATCTTTTTCATACAAGAACATACAAGAACCTAAACTTTCTAGTTATGGTTCTACACTTAATGATTTAAAAGATTTAAAGTTCATGAGTTATAATCATACTTGAGTTCATGTTGTAAACTTAAGGTTTACTTTCTTAAAGATCAAAGCCTTGGCTTGAATCTTTAAAAGTATGAACAACCATGAACTTATTACTTGTAAATTTAGTTTATTTCTTCATATTATGTATCTTTAAATTCGTGATTCTTGTTGTTAATGGTCAAGAATTACTAGTTAATCTTGATCTCATTTTTCTTGAACTAAAGTTAACTTTGTAAGTTCAAGAACATGGAAGTATAACTTTCTAGTTATAACTTTATATACTTATGAAATATCTAAGTTTCTATAGCTTATGGTCTTCTAATTTTGTTGTAAACAAGAGTTTATGAGCTTACATACACTTTACAAGATGAGAATCTAAGTTTCATAACTTATGGTTTCATTAAAGTAAAGATTCAAGTGTTATGACTTAGGATTTAACTTAGTAACTTTAGATCTAGACTTTTGGGTCTTGGATCTTCAAGATCTAACTAAGAACTATGTTCTACAACTTAAGATCTTGATTAGTTAGTTTACTTTCAAGTTTGTAGCTTAATATTACCTTTAGAGTTCATGTATGTGTCGGATCTAAGATCTTGATGTAACTTTGGTTCATAAAACTACTTGCAACACTTAATTGGGTTGTGCTACTTATCTTAGACTTACACTTGTGTTATGATGGTCAAAACTTGGTAAATATGATGCAAACACATCAACGAGTTGTACACTTGAACTATATGCATCAAGGATGAGAACCGTGATGAGCATCGAGCACCAAGAACCCACCAGAACACTAAACCTACTGTTTTTCGGGTCTGATCAGAATACCTAGGCTACTGTAAAGTTGATTTTAAGTTAGTTCTGTTCGAGTAGATAATTTTTTGTTTAAGACTCATCTTAATCCGAGTTACGGTTTAGGATCTATGGCCCTCCGAACGTCACTATGTCCTTTTAACGTTGTGCTGAAAATTCTGACCTACTCGCACTTAAACCGTCGCCACGGTCAAACAAAGATGAGTTTGGTTCTGGAATTTTACAGAAACTAAAGGACTCATATACGGATCCATGGCCACTGGTCCCACCTCAATTCAGTTTGTATAGAGGCCGTGGCGACTGATCGAAGTCAGCCTTTGTTTTAAACTCTTTTCTAGAATGAAACTTACTTTATACTTTGTTTGATGATGAATGATGATGGTACTTAAGACCTAATTTACATACATTTAAACCTATTGGGACGATTTACTGACTTAGTAACTTTTGACTTAGGTTGAGGACCTTTTGGACAAACGTACTTGCTTACTTTTCCCGAGTCAAATTTACTACTACTTTTCCACTGTGAGTTATAGCATCCCTTTTTACTTTAACTATTTTGGGAACTGAGAATACATGCGCATTTTACGTTTTACATACTAGGCACGAGTACTTAAACTTTATATATGTGTGGGTTATACAACGGCATAAACTTTCCCCTTAGCTCGGTAACGTTTAGTCATTGGTTTTTGAACCGGTGAATGCGAATCTTAGATATGGATCCATAGGGTTTGACATCCTCACTCGGGCTAGTAGCGCTAGCATTTAACGGGTGTTTAATACTTCATAAACATACACACTATTTTGAAACGCTGTTGAAGCACTAAAATCTCGTGATAAACGCTAGCACTGTACTTTTAGGGGGTGATAAACGTTAAGTTAGTTACCAAGTGCCCACGGTTATATATATACTTTTCATACTATTTTGAAACGCTGTTGAAGCACTAAAATCTCGTGGCCTACCTTACATTACTGTTATACATAAACTATAGCTCACAAACCTTTGTGTTGACATTTTTAAGCATGTTTTTCTCAGGTGCTTAAGGTTGATTGCTTCCGCTGTTGTACTAGTCATGCCTTGTAGACACCCGCTGCGCTTGTTAGAGTTGTCACCGCATGAAACGTTTTATTTGCATTCAAACTATGTTACCTTTTGAAACAATGATTTGTAACGACCATTGGGTCACGTACTATTACTAATTGCTTCCGTTCATTGAAGCATACTTTTTTTGTAAGACATTTGATGTTGGTTAAGACATCACCTTTATTCACGAATGCAAACTTCTTTTGAAACCGCATATAGTATTTGACCTTGTAATGATCCTGTTGTTGATGACTCGTACATGATCGTTTTGTACAGGGCATCACATTTGGTATCAGAGCATTGGTTGTAGGGAATTAGGTTGCATTAGTGAGTCTGGACCGACCCGAGTAGGATTCACTAATAGGACTAATCTACAACTTGCTAGTTTACTTGTTTCTGCTGAATTTACTGCATGATGCTGCTTACTTTTACTACTATATACCGTATGCTACTACATGACTTCACTACTGCATGCTATTATCTGTTTTCGATTGCATGATACTTGACGTTATTGCTATGCTACTTACTGTTACACATGATTTAGACTGTCGTAGTTACTTTGCCTAATACGTGCTTGCTTTATGACTTACTGACATGGAAAAAGTTATTTTTCCTTGTTCAGATGTCGGATATTCCACCTGTCATTGTTTTGGACAGCGACACAGACTCATCAGCCACCTCACCTGCCATCGTTACCGATTCTCAGATCCCGTCGTCGACACCCTCCATCGACTCAGGCGCTTCGTCCTCCGGAGCTAGTAGCCATGCACCCGGCCCAGTGATTACCTCAGACGGAGCCGAGGACCTACAGGAGATTCCAGCTCCACTTGCCCCAGGACCCTCGGAGCCACAGCACCATTCCGATGGTGCTGTGATTCCCGCAGAACTTGGGGAAGGTCCAGTCCGTAATGAGCATAACCATTGGTGCCAATGCCTTCCTGATGGACATCTAGTGCCGATCGGACCCGCCAGATACTGACAGATGATGGCCACCCGAGGAGAGCCACCCGTGCAGCCACCCCCAGCTGATGTAGACGAGCCATCATCCGTCGATTCTTCATCCGATGACTTATCCTCTGACGACTATAGTGACGAGGATTCAGATGAGGACCCTGATGATGCACCTGTACAGCCACCCTCCACCCCTCCGAAGAAGCGGTACCGTTTCGATGGTACCGTAATTCCAGGGATTAATGGAGGTCGACCATTCGTTGACCCTCATGGTCGGCGTCGTAGGGTTACCGCTCGAAAGCGGCTTGTGCCGTATCCTGCTGATCCCTTCATCCGTAAGCCTTACCACTGTGTACCATCCACTTCTGGAGCCGGACCATCTGCACCACCAGCACCACCTGTACCGACTGCACCGCCTACCCCACCATCTCCCTCTGTCGAGGAACTGATGAGGGAGGTGGAGATCCTCCGTGCTCGAGTCACTGAGCTTGAGGACCAGATGTCTCATGTATTGGACATCCTACACCCACCATCACCATAGGACATTTGTAGTAGATTTCATTATGTAATCTCATTTGTAGTTTTATATTTTACTTATGTATTGTACGAACCTATGCGGATGTATGCAACTTTTTATTAATGAATGGAACTTTTTGTTGTTTAATTCTTGCACAGTGTTCTATTTACATTACTGTATGATGATTATGTGGTATCTGAATCTATTTGCGTTACTTAATTAGCATGTGTTGTGTTGATTCCATGCTGGTTATCATATACTGTATTATTACTATTTGAATACTAGATTTTGACTTGAGTCAAAATTTTTGTTTAGAACATCAATGGCAAACGGAAGATCAACGCCAACCGCGGCACAAATCGAGGAAATGATCAATGAACGAGTCGCCGCAGCTTTAGCATAAATGAACCTCCAAGCTCCACCGCCACCGGTTATCCAGCCCATTCGTAATGGGTGCACATACAAAGAGTTTCAAAGCTGCAAGCCCCACAACTTTAGTGGAACTGAGGGGCCGGTTGGTCTCACTAGGTGGTTTGAGAAATTAGAATCTGTGTTTCGAGTTAGTAACTGCTCAGAGGCGAACAAAATCAAGTATGCTTCATGTACGCTGTCAGACGGAGCACTAACTTGGTGGAACACATTGGCTCAAGCAAAGGGTATTGATGAGGTGTATGCTACGCTGTGGGAAGATTTCTAGGGGGCCATGATTGAAGAATATTGCCCTAGGACCAAGATCCAGAAATTGGAGATTGAGTTTATGCAGTTGAAGGTTGTGGGAAACGATCTCGATGGTTACAACCGTAGGTATCTAGAATTAGCCCTGATGTGTCCTACCATGGTTACCCCAGAGTTTAAATGTATGGAAAGATATTTGTGGGGACTTCCTAAGTCCATTAAGGGAAACGTCACCTCGTCTAAGCCACCCAATGTCCCGGAAGCAATGCTCATGGCGCATACCTTAATGAACCAAATCATCATCGATGAACCAGAAAAGGCAAAATTCGAAGCGAGTAGTAGTGAAAAGCGAAAGTGGGACAACAACAACAAAGGGAGAGCCTATGATCAAAACCCGGCGAAGCGACATGAGGGTTTCAAAGGAAACAACAACAGTGGGAATCCCAATCCGAACACCAACTCGAACCCCAACTACAAAGGCAGTCTGCCACAGTGCAAGAGGTGCTACTAGCACCATACCGGGTACTGTAACGTTGTTTGTGAAAAATGCAAAAAGACCAGGCATATTGGCAGGGACTGCAAGATCACCACCATGACTGGGAAGCCGAACCCCAATGGACCAAGAAAGTGTTATGAATGCGGACAGACGGGCCACTTCAGAAATGAGTGTCCCAACAAGCGAAAGGATAGCAGACCACCGCGTGGACGAGCTTTCAATGTAAATGCAAGGGATGCCCGTGAGAACCCCGACTTGGTCACAGGTATATTCACTATCAACAATCTATTAGCTTCTGTCTTATTTGATACTGGTGCCGATAGGAGTTATGTATGTAGACACTTTTGCGATAAGATAAATTGGTCGTTAGTTCCTTTAAAGGAGAGTATGCTTGTAGAGGTAGCCAATGGAAAACTTGAGAAAGTTGACCATATTAGCCGAGGAGCCATTATCAACATAGCTGGTGTGGATTTTGAGATTGACTTGATACCCATTAAGTTGGGAAGCTTTGATGTTATTGTCGGTATGGACTGGTTGACCAAGATAAGGGCCGACATTATCTATGGAGATAAAGCTCTTCGTATACCACACGGAGACGGTGAGCTACTGATTATTTACGGAGAGAGATGTAGCTCGAAACTGAATCTCATTAGTTGCATGAAAGCGTAAAAGATCATGAAGAAAGGACGTCTTGCTGTTTTGGCACATGTGAAAAAATTAGAAACCGAGGTGAAGAGTGTGGATGACGTACGAATTGTGAACGAATTTTCCGATGTCTTTCCAGAGGAATTGCCTGGATTGCCGCCACCAAGAGCAGTAGAGTTTCAGATCGACTTAGTGCCAGGAGCTGCACCTGTAGCTCGTGCACCTTATCAACTCGCACCTTCCTAAATGCAAGAGTTGCAGAGCCAATTACAAGAACTGCTAGACCGTGGATTTATCCAACCAAGTTTCTCGCCTTGGGGCTCACCTGTTTTATTCGTGAAGAAGAAGGACGGATCCTTCCGTATGTGTATCGACTACCGTGAACTCAACAAATTGACGATTAAGAATCGGTATCCACTCCCACGAATTGACGATCTTTTTGATCAACTACAAGGATCGAGCGTTTACTCAAAGATCGATTTGCGATCCGGTTATCACCAGTTGAGGGTGAAGGAAAGTGATGTGATGAAGACTGCATTCCGAACTCGTTATGGTCATTATGAGTTCCTCGTGATGCCATTCGGATTAACCAACGCACCTGCCATGTTCATGGACCTCATGAATCGTGTCTGCAAGCCATACCTGGATAAGTTCGTTATCGTCTTCATAGTTGATATCCTCATCTACTCCAAGAGCGAAGAAGAGCATGAACAACATCTTCGTCTAGTGCTTGAACTCTTGAGACAAGAGCAACTTTACGCCAAATTCTCCAAGTGTGAATTTTGGTTGAAGGAAGTCCAATTTCTGGGTCATGTTGTGAGCGACCAGGGTATCAAAGTTGATCCCGCAAAGATTGAAGCTATCAGCAAGTGGGAAACCCCCACTACTCCGATGCATATTCGCCAATTTTTAGGTCTCGCTGGTTACTACCGAAGATTTATTGAAGGTTTCTCTCTGATTGCGCGTCCTTTGACCGCGCTGACTCACAAAGGGAAGAAGTTCATTTGGGAACCCGAACATGAATCTGCATTTCAAACCTTGAAAAAGAAGTAAACCACCGTACCTATCTTATCACTTCCTGAAGGCAGTGATGATTTCGTTGTGTATTGCGATGATTCGAAAAGTGATTTTGGTTGTGTACTAATGCAACGCACAAAGGTTATCGCTTACGCCTCCCGACAACTGAAGATTCACGAACGAAATTACACTACTCAGGATCTCGAACTTGGAGCCGTTGTCTTTGCGCTCAAGCTGTGGAGACACTATCTTTATGGAACAAAGAGCACTATTTTCACCGATCATAAAAGCCTCCAGCACATCTTCGATCAGAAGCAACACAAAATGAGACAGCGTCGATGGATCGAGATGCTGAATGACTATGATTGTGAACTCAGTTATCATCCTGGCAAGGCCAATGTTGTAGCTGACGCTTTAAGCCGAAAGGAGAGGATGGCACCTCTTCGTGTTCGGGCACTGAACATCACCATTCATTCAAATCTCAACAGCCAGATCTGAGTAGCCCAAGATGAGGCTCTCAAGGAGGAAAATATATCTCATGAACACTTGAACATTCTCGTCTCTCGATTCGAGGTTAAGGAGACTGGACTTCGATATTTTGCCGGAAGGATTTGGGTACCTCTTTATGGAGATCTACGAAACCTTATACTAGATGAAGCCCACAAGTCGAGATATTCGATTCATCCCGGAGCGGGCAAAATGTACCACGATCTTAAGGAACAGTACTGGTGGCCGAATCTTAAGAAGGATGTTGCAACTTATGTTGGAAAATATTTGACTTGCTCGAAAGTAAAGGCCGAGCATCAGAGGCCCTCTGTATTACTTCAACAACCGGAAATCCCGCAATGGAAGTGGGAAAGAATAACAATGGATTTCATTACCAAGCTACCAAAGACGGTGGGCGAATACGATACCATCTGGGTTATCGTTGACGGTCTTACCAAATCTGCACACTTCTTAGCCATGAAGGAAACTGATACGATGGAGAGACTCGCTCAACTATACATCAAAGAGGTTGTATCTCGTCATGGTGTACCCTTATCGATCATCTCAGATCGCGATCCCCGTTTTGCTTCCAGATTTTGGCGTTCTTTGCAAGAAGCCTTGGGAACACGTCTCGACATGAGCACTGCATATCACCCATAGACCGACGGAAAAAGTGAACGCACGATTCAGACTTTGGAGGACATGTTGCGTGCATGTGCTATCGATTTCGGAAAGGCCTGGCAAAGGCATTTGCCACTCGCCGAATTCTCTTACAACAACAGTTATCACTCGAGCATTAACGTTGCACCTTTTGAAGCGTTGTATGGTCGCAAGTGCCGATCTCCTATTTGTTGGGCCGAAGTAGGCGAAACTCAAATCACCGGACCCGAGATAGTCCATGAAACAACTGAGAAGATTGTCCAGATTCAAGCGAGACTCAAGACGGCTCGTGATCGCCAAAAGAGTTATGCCGACCTGAAACGTAAAGACTTTGAATTCAACATGGGTGACCGTGTAATGTTGAAGGTCGCACCTTGGAAAGGTGTGATCCGTTTTGGAAAACGTGGGAAGCTCAACCCGAGATACATTGGTCCTTTTGAAATCTTGGAGTGTGTTGGACCCGTTGCTTACCGTTTGGATCTTCCAACTCAATTGAGCTCAGTTCATCCTACTTTTCATGTATCGAATTTGAAGAAATGTCTTGCTGAACTGGAACATGTCATACCATTGGAGGAACTTACAATTGACGACAAACTCCACTTCATGGAAGAGCTTGTTGAAATTATGGACCGTGAGGTCAAGAAATTGAAACGCAACAAGATTCCAATCGTCCGAGTACGATGGAATGCCAAACGAGGACCTAAGTTTACCTGGGAACGAGAGGATCAAATGATGCATAAGTATCCTCACCTTTTCCCGACTCCTCCATCTACCTCAGCTTGAAATTTTGGGACGAAATTTTCTTTAACAGGTGGGTAATGTAACGACCCAGAATTTTCCAACGTTTATTATTAATATTAATTATTATTACTTGCGCTTTAATAAATGTACTTATATACATTTACTTGTTACCGTACTTGACTATACATGGCCCGACTCGTCTTTGTGACACATGAACTTTTCACGAATAATATTTTGGATATTATTTACATACATGGTTAATTATTATTAATCATTTTTAATTAACTAAGGTTACTAGTTAATTACTTGGGCTTTTTATTTAATTGTTGATTACTTGGACTTGGACTCATGATTAATGGACTTAGAGGCCCACCCTACATCCTTAATGGATTAATTAGCCCATCTTATTATGCAAGTATTATACTTAGATGAAACTAGATTAATTAGTGAGTGAAAGACTAGTTACAAGTATCCTTACACCACTTTCCCATACCAATTTGCTTTCTTACCATTTTTGAGCTAGATACATGAAAGAAACTAGTGGACATTTTCCTCTTTTGTCACCCCTTGGAGCCGTCCACTTTAGGTGGGTAAAGAGGGGTTTTGTTTCAATTTTTGTGTTACATATTCTCAAGTATTACTTCACTTTTTACACACACATAATACTTGCAACTTCTTTTCTCTCATTTTCTCTCTAACTTGTAAGTATCAAGCTTTAATTTTCTCTCTTTTTCTTCCATGTAAACCGCCACCTTCATCATCAAAATACTTGATCTTGTTTGTTGTTTAATTACTTGTAGTTGGTTATTGTTGTTAAGAATCAAACTTTCTAGTTTGTTCTTCATATCATCTTGTTCATACAAGAACATACAAGAACCTAAACTTTCTAGTTATGGTTCTACACTTAATGATTTAAAAGATTTAAAGTTCATGAGTTATAATCATACTTGAGTTCATGTTGTAAACTTAAGGTTTACTTTCTTAAAGATCAAAGCCTTGACTTGAATCTTTAAAAGTATGAACAACCATGAACTTATTACTTGTAAATTTAGTTTATTTCTTCATATTATGTATCTTTAAATTCGTGATTCTTGTTGTTAATGGTCAAGAATTACTAGTTAATCTTGATCTCATTTTTCTTGAACTAAAGTTAACTTTGTAAGTTCAAGAACATGGAAGTATAACTTTCTAGTTATAACTTCATATACTTATGAAATATCTAAGTTTCTATAGCTTATGGTCTTCTAATTTTGTTGTAAACAAGATTTTATGAGCTTACATACACTTTACAAGATGAGAATCTAAGTTTTATAACTTATGGTTTCATTAAAGTAAAGATTCAAGTGTTATGACTTAGGATTTAACTTAGTAACTTTAGATCTAGACTTTTGGGTCTTGGATCTTCAATATCTAACTAAGAACTATGTTCTACAACTTAAGATCTTGATTAGTTAGTTTACTTTCAAGTTTGTAGCTTAATATTACCTTTAGAGTTCATGTATGTGTCGGATCTAAGATCTTGATGTAACTTTGGTTCATCAAACTACTTGCAACACTTAATTGAGTTGTGCTAATTATATTAGACTTACACTTGTGTTATGATGGTCAAAACTTGGTAAAGATGATGCAAACACATCAACGAGTTGTACACTTGAAGCTATATGCATCAAGGATGAGAATCGTGATGAGCATCGAGCACCAAGAACCCACCGGAACACTAAACCTACTGTTTTTCGGGTCTGATCAAAATACCTGGGCTACTGTAAAGTTTATTTTAAGTTATTTCTGTTCGAGTAGATAATTTTTCGTTTAAGACTCATCTTAATTCGAGTTACGGTTTAGGATCTATGGCCCTCCGAACGTCACTATGTCCTTTTAAAGTTGTGCTGAAAATTCTGACCTACTCGCACTTAAACCGTCGCCACGGTCAAACAAAGACGAGTTTGGTTCGGGAATTTTTACAGAAACTAAAGGACTCATATACGGAGCCATAGCCACTGGTCCCACCTCAATTCAGTTTGTATAGAGGCCGTGACGACTGATCGAAATCAGCCTTTGTTTTAAACTCTTTTCTAGAATGAAACTTACTTTATACTTTTGTTTGATGATGAATGAATGATGATGGTACTAAAGACCTAATTTACATACATTTAAACCTATTGGGACGATTTACTGACTTAGTAACTTTTGACTTAGGTTGAGGACCTTTTGGACAAACGTACTTGCTTACTTTTCCCGAGTCAACTTTACTACTACTTTTCCACTGTGAGTTATAGCATCCCTTTTTACTTTAACTATTTTGGGAACTGAGAATACATGCGCATTTTATGTTTTACATACTAGGCACGAGTAGTTAAACTTTATATATGTGTGGGTTATACAACGGCATAAACTTTCCCCTTAGCTCGATAACGTTTAGTCATTGGTTTTTGAACCGGTGAACGCGAATCTTAGATATGGATCCATAGGGTTTGACATCCCCACTCGGGCTAGTAGCGCTAGCATTTAATGGGTGTTTAATACTTCGTAAACATACGCACTCGCCAAGTGTACTTTTAGGGGGTGATAAACGTTAATTTAGTTACCAAGTGCCCACGGTTATACATATACTTTTTATACTGTTTTGAAACGCTGTTGAAGCACTGAAATCTCGTGGCCTACCTTACATTACTGTTATACATAAACTATAGCTCACAAACCTTTGTGTTGACGTTTTTAAGCATGTTTTTCTCAGGTGCTTAAGGTTGCTTGCTTCCGTTGTTGTACTAGTCATGCCTTGTAGACACCCGCTGCGCTTGTTAGAGTTGTCACCGCATGAAACATTTTATTTGCATTCAAACTATGTTACCTTTTGAAACAATGATTTGTAACGACCATTGGGTCACGTACTATTACTAATTGCTTCCGTTCATTGAAGCATACTTTTGTTGTAAGACATTTGATGTTGGTTAAGACATCACCTTTATTCACGAATACAAACTTCTTTTGAAACCGCATATAGTATTTGACCTTGTAATGATCCTGTTGTTGATGACTCGTACACGATGGTTTTGTACGGGGCATCACAAAAACAACAAGAAATATATACCAATATATAAATAGGATAGATGAAGAGTTGTAACAATACTTTATTTGAGTTCAGATCGAATGCTTACATATCATGCAACTCGACTTCTTACAATAAACATTATACGATATCACTATGTCTTTAACGCAACACAATTTAACTGAGAAGCTTCTCTAAGTCAAAATGGAAGGTACAACTCCACAATAAACTATTCAAAATACAAAACAAGGATATGTATCAAACTTAACACAATCTATTTCAAGCAGCCCAACTCCTCCATAGCTTCTTCCTGCATAAAATTTGAAAAGTAAACTGAGCTATTTAACAATTTATTGAAATAAGAAACACATGAAATCGTACCTCTCAGAAACTAACTTTATTATCTTCCAATAAATATGTATCTTCTCTTGGTTTGCCTTGTGCGGATTAGATGTACTCCAACATCAGCAATTTCATTAAACCACTTTGGTCTTCCGGTTGATAACATGAAATATCCCATGAGCAGCCCAACAAAGGTTCCACATCCATATCCCATCATAACAACTCTCCATGTGAAACCATTGTAAACATCATCTTCTTCTTCTTCGTCATCTTCAAGTTGTGGATGATCACTGCAATTGGGCAATGGAAATCCACAGAGTTTTGGATTACCTTGAAACGAGCTCATGTCAAAAGTACTAAACTGTTTTCCTTCCGGAATACGCCCCACAAGGTTGTTTTCTGAGAGATTTAAATATTCAAGGTTTGTAATACCGGCAAGGCTTTTAGGGATCTCTCCTGTGAGTCGGTTACAAGATAAGTCTAAAGATTCAATCTCTAAGAGATTCCCTAGAGCATATGGAATTTCGCCTTTAAGGTTGTTGTGAGATAAGTTGAGCACTTTCAGTGAAATAAGATTACCAATGACATTTGGAATATCTCCTTCAAATTCATTACTGGATAAATCAACAATCATATAGTAAACAAAAATTTTTCCAAATGGGAGGTCTAGACCTTTTACTGTCATAACGACAGGATTATAGTATGCAATGCCAGCAATGTTCATATATACCGGCATTGTGCTACGTCTTATAACATGCTTCATGGCATTGAAATTAAGAAAGTATTTTGCCGGAAGTTGTCCCACAAACCTATTATGAGATAAGTCAATAACTAACAGACTTTGGAATGAAACATCAACAGCAAAAGAGGTTGCAATGAGTCCATGAAACATGTTTGATCTAAGGTTAAGAACTTTCAGGTTTGAAAGACCTCCCAACCAATCTGGGAATGTACCATTTAAGCTGTTGTTTTCCAAATCAAGAACTTCCAAATAATGACAATTGGATAAAGAATTTGGCAACTCTCCTTGTAAATTATTTCCCTTCAAAATAAGCCCTTTTAAGGTTCCACGATATCCAAGCGTGTTTGGAATTGTGCCATGGAAATCGTTATTCCCCAAATTCATAATTGCAAGATTTGAGAGATTTCCAAAGCATTGTGGAATCACTCCGCCTAAGCTATTATTGGATAAATCTAGTAAGGATAATCTTCCCAGGTTGCAAATTGATGGAGGAAGTAATCCTTCAAGCTGGTTGGAGTACATAAGTAAATGTTCCAAGTTGGTTATATTTCCTAAACATTGTGGAATCACTCCCCTAAAGCTATTCTCGAACAAATATAGTTCGCGTAAATTGCTCATGTTGCAAATTGACAAAGGGAATTGTCCATGGATGTCATTGCTAGATAGATCTAAAAATTCAAGATTTCTCAGGTATCGTAAGGACACCACCGGAAACTCATTTAATTTGCAAGAGGACAATCCTAAGAGCTCCATATTAGGGTTGGCATGATGAGTAGTAGCGTTATTGGTTGTAATGGATAAACCACTGTACGAGAGATCAAGAAATTCAAGGTTTGTGAGACTTGATAACAAAGTATCCAACTCCCACTGACTAGTTAAATTATTAGATGAAATATCTAACCAACTAAGGTTTGTGAGTTGGAGAATGAGGGCTTGATCAATTTGACCACCTAACTGATTCTGACTGAGGGATAATGTTTTAAATGAGGGAAGAGCGGACGTATTAAAGGGTACACCTCCATTGAACATGTTATTAGATAGATAGAGAGTTTCTAAAGAGGGAAGATTAAACAACCAAGATGGCAATGTCCCGTTAAGTTTGTTACGTGATAAATCTAGATAAGTGAGGTATGTTAGGTTAAATGGAGACTTGGGAAGGGACCCCATCAAATTAACATAAAAAAGCCTGAGTTCTCTCAAAAGAGTAGAATTGTTAACCAATCTTATGAAAACATGATGTTGAATTCTCAAATTGTAAGATAGATCAAGCGAAACCAATTTCTGAAGAAGAGATCTTTCGGAAGGGATTTCATCAATACTGACATTGTTATCTGACAAGTCTAGTATTTCCAAAGATGGAAGATTAAAGATGTAACCTGGAAATTTTCCTTGCAATCCTATCGACCCAAGATTTAGTAATTCCAACGAAGAACAAGATATATTAATATAACTAGGTAAAGCTGAAGAGATATTAACATCTTGAAGTGAAAGTTTTCTCAAAAAAGTAAAATTTTGAAGCACTTGTATGAAAACATCAGGTTCAAGACTTATAGAATTCTGAGAGAGATCGAGAGACACCAAATTTTGAAGAAGGGTGATGCCCGGTGGGACATCTCCAGAAAACATGCACTCTGACAAGTTGAGATGCGTGAGACTTTTTGAAAACCTTCCAATTTCACGTGGAATTTGGGAATTACTAAAATTATTAAAAGCCAGGTTGAGTTTCTTGAGGTGAGGAAGCTTGAAAAGGGAGGTGTTAGGATGGAGGGTACCTTGTAACATACCACAACTAAGATCGAGACCGATAACATCACCGGTGGAGTGATCGCACGTGACTCCATTCCAATCACAACAGTCAGTATTTGTTTTCCAGTTCATCATAATTGGATAGTAACTTGCAGAACCAAGCCAATCCTTACATGGGGTATAATCATGTCTAGGAACTTCAATTGAGTGATTGATGGAAATGAGGCCGTGTTTAAAGAGATGCAGAGCCCCGGACTGTCGAGCAGAGCATTTATATTTTTTATGAGTAGTTAAGCTGACATTGGAATAAGAAGAAACTGATGAACAACCAAAATATAAGAAAACTGGAACAAAGTAAATCAATTTTGAATTAATCATTTTTTTTTCTTTCTTTAAATAACAAGTCTATGTTTGTAGTTGATATATTTAAACTAACACTATAACTGTATATATACTCATAGTAGTGGAGTATATTTTTGCATTGTAGTTGCTTTAAAAAAGGGGCCTACTACCATTGTTTCCAAACGTATCATTTGGTTTGTAAATTATCATTGTAGATTATTAAATGAATAAAGATTATATTATGGAAGACCTCTAGTAAAAAGTTGACTGAGACCACCCGAAAAAGTAATAATTGATTATCATTGTAGATTTGATTAAATGAATAAAGATTATATTATGGAAGACCTCTAGTAAAAAGTTGACTGAGACCACAACATTTCAAGATTAGGATACCATTTAAACCCAACTAAGCCTCCCGACTTCAATATCAAAAACAAGTACAGCCATCAATATTCTGATATTGTGTAAAAAACCATATATAAAGCACCTACATAAATCAATATATGAACACGAAATACTTGTATACATAAAATTTTTTGACCCATTTCGTATATAAGTAAACTTCTTTATTTCTCTTCAATTGAAACTATACGGTGATCTTTAATTAAGGGAAATTTTCCTTCGGGCATTTCATCAAACAGTTGGTTTGCATGGGAAATTTTAACATTGTGCATCAATTTAATATAAGTTACTAACATCTTACAGTTAACAATAACATACTTGATAGAGAAGGATCAACGATAACGTGATATTCTTGTATTCTGATTCCAATTCAAAATCGAAGGACAAATAGTATGTATATGATAAAGTCTTATTCATCTAAAAGAAAAGGAGGGGGGAAAGAGATAAACTCAGACACAGTTTGACTTTTTTTTGTTGTTGATAGAATGGAATGGGCCAACAAATTGACTTAAATTCCATTTTCAGGAGATGATATGTACACCTACATCCTTTTGTTCATACACAATCAAATTTAATTTTTGCCATATATTCCCAAGGTAAAGAGGAGTGATATAATTTAAAGTTGGAATGGATAATATAGTTCAAAAAATTAATTTGGTTGTATATGAAGAAAAGGAGATTGTATAGATATCATCTCCCATTTCCATTACACAATCCTTCCCCTAACTAAATATTTATATACTCCCTATAAATTTACATTTTTCATTTTAAATTTACTTTTTGCGTTTAAGTTTTATGCATGGAAAATGAAATAAACTGAAACGTTAATCTAAAAATTAAAACGCGAAAATAAAAAACTAAAACCATAAAACTACAACACAAAAGCGAAACTCAAATTTTAAACGCAAAAACTGAAAACAGAAACACGAAACTGGAAACTGAATCGTGAAATTAAAAACTGGAACGCGAAACATAAATATGGATCTCGAAAATGAAGCGCGAAACTGAAACTGATTTGTTAATCTGAATGTTGAAGCGCTCATTAAAACCAATCGACCCAACGATACTTTATTTACGACCCAGGTCAGCATCATCCTATTCAAACATGCCTATGGTAGAAGTATTAAAACATTTTTTTTATAAGCACGGAAACCCCCTATAAACAAGCACATTGGCTCCCCTATAGAGGGTAAAACCTCGGATAATCAAGCCCCCCTAGCGTGAGACCTGGTACCGGGTGAATTGCGCATTATGGCACCCTCTGGTCACACTCCCTTTCTAAACAATTGAACCCGGGTGTTGTGTCTCATTCGACAACTCAGTAGCCACTCAGGCAAGCCTGCGTGGTTTATTAAAACATCGCATTAGGGTAAACAAAACCCACTTGGCATAATTAACATGCCCCGAAAGTAGCCATACTTTTTCAACACTGAAGTGGTCAACACAATGACACAAAATTCAAAATGCCAATAGCTTATAAATTTTGGTTTCAAAGGTGTGTATTTAAATTAAAGGTTCATCATGACAACAACATTTTTTAGTAGTGAATTGAATCTACACTAATTCAAGTACTCAGCCATAACAAAAAAATAAAAATAAAAAAATAAAAAAAAGGCATTGTAACCACTATCTCTATATTCTTATGGAGAGCTTGTGCATTGCATCATTCACTTTCTCATCAGTTATCATTTTGTGTCTATCATAGAAATCCAATATTTCCATTGCTATGTTTTTCACCTGTCAAATAATTAACAAACACGTCACAAAATAAGACAAATACAGGTCCTTTCATCTACGGAGTGAGGTTATTGGAGCATTATTGGAGATATATATAGCGAAAACCGTACCACGTTCATGTCAACTCGTAGATCTTTAAACCAAGCCGTATTATCTCTCTTTAAGCACACTAGCTATACATAAATGCAGGCTAATCCAAACAGATGTGGTGGGTGTACGAGAATTAGATCCATCATATATGTGTCATTTGCAAGTCCCCTAATTGTTGTAATAATTGTACACAAACTGAATATAATAAGCAACGAAACAATCATGCAAAAGATATATACATAACAATTATATTGAATAGAAACAAAAAAAAAATAAAAAAAAAATAAGATGCGATTAAACCAAATATACGATGGAACCGGGCTTGTGTTTGACACAATTCCCTTAAACAGATTCTTCGTCTGTTCCCAGGGTACACCGATCCTAAGCAGCGTACTGCCGGACTTGAACTTGCCTGAAAATTCGTCGGACGGAGAGACCGTGTTGTGTTGAGATGGAGAGCTGTTGCAAATGTATTTGTGTGTTTGTTTGGTATACGTTTTTTGTTATGTATTTTGCCAGTGATCAAGCTTATCAATTTATAGCCCATCTTATAAGAGCTCCCATCATACTCATTAACACATATTTAATTATTTTTAAAGAGTAGTAACTCAAAAGTTACTTGTATATGGGAATTCAAACGGTGATTAGCCATTAAAACATTTAATTATTTAATGATCACCATCATAACCGATTCCGTTATAGATTTCAAATAATTCATAATTGATGGCGTATAATTGATAGCTTTTTAATGATGTAGTTATGTTTAAAAAAAAACATATAGCAAAAATTTCTCATTCACATCATCACAACTTATCATAACTTGTAGCTAATCTATTATAACTACCTTCCACTTTGTTCCCATTTTATGTGGGACAAGTTGTGTCACTTGCAATTTGAATCAAACAACCAACTTCGAGATTCGATATCTCATTCACAATTATTTCATTTTTTCCAACAATCCCCCACATGAATGGAGATCGATCTCAGAAACAAGCAAAGTTCCGATGAAGTTTCAACAGTTGAATCCTGCATACGATAGGTAGGTGTTACCCTTTGAACCTTCGCTTATGAAACGTACTTAGTCTACTGGCTCTGAGTAGACGGCGATGTCTTTGAACTCGTCTGCCGTTTGTGTAGGCGACAATACGCTTCACACAAGACTCTCCTTGACAAAATCAAGTCCTCATAGTCGTGTTCATTATGGTCCTGAAACACTAGCCTGGTTCTGTGAGAGCTATTAAGTATTGTGCCCCAACAATACCCTTCGAAGCGACCCCACTTCTCTCTCACATAGGTGATTCACCACCGAATGGCTACTGATTAACCACGCATGGTTACACAGTCGAATCATTAAAAGCCATAGCTTATCCTCTTACTTGTCACTTTTAGGAATGGACTAGGAAGTCTACTTTTAATTAGTAAACTCCCTTTGAAAAATGTAGGGGTTGCTAGTTTAGTAATTAACTCCCCCACAGTGACTTCACTAGTTCATACAAGTAGGTTGTCCTATTGAACTCAGATCTTGGGATCTCCAGTCAACTGAGTTAGGTTTTCCTTCATATAAACTTTATTTATTCAAGGGCTTTAGTCCCATTCCCATGGACGACTTATAAACTAACTCTCTGCTTAAGCCTTTTGTTAGCGGATCCGCAATATTATCCTTTGACTTCACATAGTCAACAGTGATAATTCCTGTAGAGATTAGTTGTCGTACCATTTTATGTCTACGTCTTATATGTCTATTCTTACCATTATACATTGTGCTATGAGCTCTACCAATCGCTGATTGGCTATCACAATGTATACATATGGCCGAAACCGGCTTAGGCCATCTTGGTATATCCTCAACGAACTGACGTAGCCATTCTGCCTCTTCACCCGCTTTATCTAAAGCGATGAATTCAGATTCCATCGTGGATCTAGCAATAACTGTTTGTTTCGACGATTTCCACGATATTGCAGCACCTCCAAGTGTGAATACATACCCACTTGTTGCTCTGGAATCATTTGTGTCAGATATCCAATTTGCGTCATAGTGTCCTTCAATCGCTGTAGGATATCTGTTATAATGCAGCCCATATTCTCGAGTGTATCTTAGGTACCGAAGTAACCTAATGATACACTTCCAATGAGATGTACTTGGATTGCTCGTGTATCTACTTAGCTTGCTTACAGCATATGCTAAGTCGGGTGTACAACTCATTAAATACATTAAGCTGCCAATGATTCTTGAGTACTCTAATTGGTTAACAGGTTCACCTCTGTTCTTAGCTAGATGTTGACTTATGTCAATGGGAGTTCTAGCTATATTAGAGTCATTCGCATTAAACAAGAATCTTATCCACGTAATGGGTTTGACTTAAAACAAGTCCACTTTGAGTTTGTGTGATTTGTACTCCCAAAATCACATCCGCTAAACCCATGTCTTTCATGTCAAACTTTGATTTCAACATGTCTTTTGTAGATTTTATCATTCTCTCATTACTACCAGCAATGAGCATATCATCTACATAAAGACATAGGATGACGTATCCATTTGGTGTGTCTTTCACATATACACACTTGTCACATTCATTGATCTTAAATCCAGAATCAAGCATGACATGATCAAACTTCTGATGCCATTGTTTGGGAGCTTGTTTTAATCCGTATAAGGATTTAACAAGTTTACATACTTTCCTTTCTTGTCCAAGCGCTATTAACCCCTCGGGTTGTTCCATGTAAATCTCTTCTTCGAGATTTCCATTCAGGAAAGCAGTTTTCACATCCATTTGATGTACTTCCAAGTTTCGAATGGCAGCAATGGCAAGTACTAATCTGATGGAGGTTATTCGCGTTACCGGCGAATACGTATCAAAGTAATCTAGACCTTCCCGTTGCCTATACCCTTTGATCACCAACCTTGCCTTTTATTTATCAATGGTGCCATCAGGCTTCATCTTCTTCTTGAAGATCCATCGATATCCTAATGGTTTACATCCCGAAGGAAGATCCACTAGCTCCCAGGTATGGTTTTGTAAAATAGAATCTATTTCACTTTTTATGGCCTCCCTCCATTGAGGACCTTCTGAGGAAGATACCGCTTCACTGTATGTTGTAGGTTCACTTTCTACCATGTAGGTGTAGAAATCAGGACCAAAAGACTTTTCTGTCCTTGCTCTTTTGCTTCTCCTAAGCTCAAGCTCTTCTTCCTCGGATTGTTCTAGTTCTTCTTGAACTAGCTCTTTTGATGTCTCATCTGGGACACCTTCATCGTCTATCCTAGACGAACTCAAATGTTCTTTTGTAATGCATGGGAATACATTTTCAAAGAATGATGCATTTCTTGATTCCATTATCGAACCTTTGTGTATGTTCAGAATCTTGGATTCATGCACGAGGAAGCGATAAGCGCTACTATGTTCAGCATATCTGGTAAATATGCAATCAACTATCTTTGAACCTATCTTTTGTACCTTAGGTAACAGAACAGCTACCTTTGCTAGGCACCCCCACACTTTGAGGTATTCATAAGATGGTTTTCTTTTCCACCATAACTCATATGGGGTTTCATCTCTTTTCTTTTGGGGTATCTTATTTAAAAGATAGTTTGCAGATATGATGGCATCCCCCAACATGTTCTGACTTACACCAGAACTTACTAGCATGGCATTTACCATTTCTTTCAAGGTTCTATTCTTTCGTTCAGCAGTCCCATTCGATTGGGGTGAGTAAGGTGCAGTAAATTCATGTCTAATTCCATTTTGTGAACAAAATTCAGCAAATGGTGCGACATATTCACCACCTCTATCACTTCGAACAACCTTGATTTTGCGTTCAAGTTGATTCTCAACTTCGTTCTTATAAGCAATAAACGTGTCAATTGCTTCATCTTTACTTTTCAACAAGTAAACATAACAATACTTCGTGCTATCATCGATAAAAGTAATGAAGTATTTGTTTCCATTTCTCGTTGGAATAGACTTTAAATCACACACATCTGTGTGGATCAAATCAAGGGGCTCGGTTTTTCGTTCAACCGATTTAAATGATGATCTCGTTAGTTTGGCTTCAACATACGTTTCACATTTATGGTTTGAGTCAATATGGAATGTTGGTATGCAATTCAATTTAATTAAACGACGAATGGAATTAAAGTTAACGTGACCAAGTCTACCATGCCACACATTAGAAGACTCAAGCAAATAAGCGGAACTAGTACCGATTTTATTAGCTTCATTGTTAACAACCATTACATTCAGCTTAAACATACCATTAAGGGCATACCCATTACCAACATACATAGCATTTTTGGTCAACACGACCTTATCAGACTCAAACACAATTTTAAAGCCAAACTTATTCAACAACCACCCAGACACAAGATTCTTACGAATCTCAGGAACATACAACACATTAATCAAAGTGAGTTCCTTTCCAGAGGTCATCTTCAAGATCACATTGCCTTCTCCCTTGATATCAGCAGTGGCAGAGTTTCCCATGAAGAGCTTATCTCCACTAGTAACATCCTTGAATGTGTTGAAGAGGCTCTTGTCAGCACATACATGACCAGTAGCCCCAGTGTCAATCCACCACTCTTTGGTATTTGAAGCAACTAGGTTAACCTCAGAGATCATCACTGTGAGATCAGAAATCATAGCCACGAGGTTTTCAACGTCCTCAACCATATTTGCTTGGTGTGATTTCTCTTTCTTGGGCTTCTTGCATTCACTTGCCTGATGACCCGGTTTATCACAGTTATAGCACGTGCCTTGAAATTTCTTCTTCATGACACCACCTTTAGGTCCAAGCTTAGACCCTTTCCCATTGTTCCTTTTCTCAGCCTTTCCTTTGCCTTTGTTACCTCGTGAGGATTGACCGTGTTCAACAATGTTCACTTTTGTTGAACTAGGGGCATAGCTCCTTTTAAGAGCAACTTTGTTGTCTTCCTCAATTCGAAGACGGACCACAAGGTCCTCAACGGTCATTTCCTTTCGCTTATGCTTAAGATAATTCTTGAAATCCATCCAACTTGGTGGTAATTTCTCAATTATCGCAGCAACTTGGAATCCTTCACTAATCACCATTCCTTCGGCATGTATATCGTGAATAATGACTTGCAGTTCTTGGACTTGACTCATAACAGTTTTTGAGTCTATCATCATAAACTCCAAGAATTTAGCCACCACCCATTTCTTGGTACCTGCATCCTCAGTCTTGTACTTGCGTTCTAAAGACTCCCATAATTCTTTGGCAGTCTTTGTTTTGCAGTACACATTATAGAGCGAATCAACCATGCCATTCAAAACATAGTTGCGGCACAAGAAATCAGAGTGATTCCAAGCCTGAACCGCGCTCACAGTTTGAGCATCTTGTTCCCCTTCAACTTGGGGAACGGTTTCAGTTAAGAACCTCGCAAGGTTCAGCGTTGTCAGATAAAAGAGCATCTTTTGTTGCCAACGCTTGAAGTTCACACCAGTGAACTTCTCAGGTTTCTCGGCATGAGAAACAACCGCATTAGGAAGCGGTGCAATGGTAACAGCAGTAGCAGAGGACATGATCGGTTGAGTGCTCATGGGTTGTGATTCCATTCCGAAATCTGAAAATTCGTCGAACGGAGAGACCGTGTTGTGTTGAGATGGAGAGCTGTTGCAAATGTATTTGTGTGTTTGTTTGGTATACGTTTTTTGTTATGTATTTTGCCAGTGATCAAGCTTATCAATTTATAGCCCATCTTATAAGAGCTCCCATCATACTCATTAACACATATTTAATTATTTTTAATGAGTAGTAACTCAAAAGTTACTTGTATATGGGAATTCAAACGGTGATTAGCCATTAAAACATTTAATTATTTAATGATCACCATCATAACCGATTCCGTTATAGATTTCAAATAATTCATAATTGATGGCGTATAATTGATAGCTTTTTAATGATGTAGTTATGTTTAAAAAAAAACATATAGCAAAAATTTCTCATTCACATCATCACAACTTATCATAACTTGTAGCTAATCTATTATAACTACCTTCCACTTTGTTCCCATTTTATGTGGGACAAGTTGTGTCACTTGCAATTCGAATCAAACAACCAACTTCGAGATTCGATATCTCATTCACAATTATTTCATTTTTTCCAACACTAATAAACAATTCAAAAGAATATATATAAAAAAAATTAGAACTTACATGATTACATTACAATGACACTATATGGTTTTTGTCAGCGTCTTGCTAGTTAAGGCTATTTTATATAAATGCGTTGTTAAAAAATAAACCACTAAATGGATAAACAAGAAAACGCTAGTGTACTTGGTACTACAATGAGGCACTTCCAACTCATAGTCTCATATAATCTCTCTGTCCCATTACAAGTGTTACTTACTTTTTGGTAAATTAATGTTAGTAGGTTATGTTACTTCTAACTGTCCAATGGGTATATGAAGCAGAACAGGGAAGAAAAATTCAAAAACCCTAGACCAACAGTTAATAAACTAGGCGCACCTCAAAGGAAAAAACCCTAACAATGTGTGAATCTATATAACTTAATTTCTAACTTATGAGGGAATGCCATTTTAGGTAAGAACTCGAATGAAATAACCCCAAATCCGTTTACTAAAAACGAAACACATTTTTTTTTTATAAGTTAGGTCCTATTAACGCTTTCATAATACATAACAATTTCCAACTATATTTTAATCAAAAACATAATATCGTAATAATACATTTAACAAATTATAATGACCCTTGGTACATAAAGGACACATTATAAAGACAATTGTAATAATGACCCAATTACACAAAATACAGGTTAAGACTCAATAACCCAACCCAATACCAAGAGCATAATCCCGGGGACTACCAAATCCCAATCCGCGACCAAATATCCAAAAGCTACCCCATCGTGCTCAAGCGCTCCTACACATCTAGTCTAACAACTAGCTAGCTTCACAATCACAATACCTGTAAAAAGGTAAACAACGAGAGGGGTAAGCATAAAGCTTAGTGAATGCAATAATTATATATATACATATACAATTTACCTACTTGCACCCACTTACGCAACCATGCATAAATCCCACATACATACGAGCAATATAATTAGCATACCATCGCAAAGTATAACGCTAAATCTCCGATAACACAAGCTGGTATAACAATAGCATATAACACGAACAATATAATATGCTACACTACAACACACAAGACGTTGACTTTCACAACATTCATTAGTATTCACGATTTCAAGGCTAGCCCAACGAATGGTATCGTCAACATCGAACTTAATTCCCATTCGTCCTAATAAATGTTGTATCGTCAACATCGAACTTAAACCCACATATGAGGTATCGTCAACATCGAACTTAAACCCTCATCGAATGAATTAATGTGGTATCGTCAACATCGAACTTAAACCCACATATGAGGTATCGTCAACATCGAACTTAAACCCTCATCAAAGGTCACTACAATAGTGGTATGGCTTCGTCAACATCGAACTTTAAATCCATACATGAGGTATCGTCAACATCAAACTTTAACCCTCATAAAAAAACATAATACTCTAGGATATGGTATCGTCAACATTGAACTTCAACCCATACCCCACAAGTAAATAAATCATATACATACATATATAATTATTCCACTCACCTTGGAAATCCCGCACAAGTCATGTATGTAAATCGCCTCCAACGCAACCGAGCAAACCTTTACCTATAATACTGTGATGACCCGGAAATTTCTGACTAAATTTAAACTTAATCTTTGTATGATTAACGTTTCCGACACGATAAGCAAAGTCTATAAAGCTGAATCTCAAAATTTTTGAACTATTCAAATACCCCTCGATTGTTCTCAATGATTCGTGAACAATTATATGTAAATAGATACATATATATACTATAACTTGAAAACGTAACAAAGTGTTGAGTATATGATACTGTGCATTAAACTTATTGGTTTGATTATCTGATTGATATATTTAACTACGGAGTTAAAAGATTATGCTAAACGATTGAATTAAAAGATATTTACTGAGTCCCTTAAGGATTATGATATTATTACGGGTCTCTGTTGTAAGGTCCACGTTGATTTGGGAAATCATTCATGTTTAACGGTATTCGTAATAAATGGTAAAGTGTTTATTTAAATAACATAATTTGGACACATACAATAATAAGGAATATTAACTGTTGGAATTAGATCTATGAATAAACTGTGATATGTATTTTAAAACGTGTTTATTAATATTGAAAATATATATTTAACAATACGATAAATTATAATATTAACTTGGTTATAAAACGATTTGTTATTATATATATATTAACAAATAACGAGAAGATAATTTATAGAAGTAAATGACCAAAACACTCAAATGTATAAGTTATATTTCGAGTGGTATAGTTTATGGATAATTTAAGTCTATAATTTGACAAAGGTATGAGCCACGAAACATAAAGAACGAGTTTTCTCAGAGTACGAAGGGACATTCGAAAAACCGAAACCGGGACATAAGTCGAGTGATGACGTACGACTTATCAGAATAAAAATTACAAGTCACCTATACACGAGAATATAATATAATATATAATTAATTATTTAAATTATATATATTATTTAAATAAGTCGACAAGCTACACGATAAAACATATATGAGCTGTCAGAGGCAGCCATGCGATCGCATGGCAAATAGCCTTCCAGCCCATGCGATTGCATGAGATGAGGAGACTGGCCACACTATAAAGCTCGATCAGTTTGTGTTCAAATTCATTCATCTATCTCTCTGATCTTCACACATACTCCGTAATATTTATTTTATTATTAATATTATTATTATTATTAAAGATTAATATTATTATTATTAATCTTATTATTATTAGTATTTGTATATCGTTATTATTAGTATTATACATAAAATACTACGACGAGGTCTTGAGCGTGTTACTTTCAAAACTGGTTTTCTAGCGGGATAGAGCTAAGGAAATTATGGGTTATAACTATGGAGGTTATGGGTAATATTCATGGGTACTGTTCGCAAGTTAAACCTAGTGTTTATCATCTCTGTTGCGTCTACGTACTTTCCTGCAATATTGAATCTCAATATTGATACGTGAGCATTCATATCTTATCTTTTATATATTAATAGTGTATCCATTACTAGTGCTCGAGTATATATGTTTGTACATGCTGGTATGCTTTAATTTTGTCGTTAAACAGTTTATGATGAATCCAGAATTAAATACATATATTACTGATAAAAGGTATATGATATACATGTTTTTGGAAAGCTGGCGAAAAATCAATAACTTTTCATTTAGAAATCGCGTAATTTCGATGAACGAATTAAAAGATATGATCAACTGAATTATGATTGACGTTAATTGAAATTGCTTTGGAATCTGCAATTAAGATTTAAACAACCTGTTTATGAAATTGATAAATTGGATTTTTGAATACTATTAGCCGAGTAAATAAATTCTTATAAAATGCACGTCTCGTTTTGTTAAACAATTGTCAAAATTGACTGTCTCATCATGTTTTTAAAGCTTTATAAACACTATAATCTGATTTTATAATTATTGGGAAACTATGTGAAATGTTAAAATGTTTCGATTGCCATGATCATTCAACTATAGTATTGAGTCAGATTGACTTTTTGAAACGACTTTTGATAACCTTTGTTTGTCGATCTCGAGCATTAGGATTGTGATACACTATGACCAGACCTAGCTTGATAAACATTTATTGACCAACATATGTTCTCTAGGTTGAGATCTACGGTTATTTGGTATTCCGAGTTTCGGTCAAGTTTTGGTGAACAACTTTATGTGCTGCTAAGGTGAGTTTCATATGATCCCTTTTACTCTATACATTTTTAGGCTGAGAATACATGCAATTTATTTTAAATGCAATGGACACAAGTACATACTAAATTCTACACTGAGTTTGAACCAAAAATCCCTTAGCTTTGGTAACTAGTAACTACCGGTTATAAGAATTGGTGGGCGCGAGTAGTTATATATGGATCCATAGGGCTTGACATCCCCGTCTGTTCCAGGTATAGAAACCCTAGCCTGAACTATAAAACAGACGTATACTATTTGAGTTTAGTACATGTTGGATTGCGTGTATTGTACATGTCGGTTTCATGTATGTTAAAACAGGGGTACTTATTATATAGACGTTAAAGTTTAGTTACCAAGGTGCTCAATGTTGTAGAATATTTTGATAAACGTTTCTGGATGAAACAACTAAAATCTTGTGGTCCACCTTTATATACAGATTATGCGAAACACTAAAACTATGAACTCACCAACCTTTGTGTTGACACTTGTTAGCATGTTTATTCTCAGGTTCCTAGAAGTCTTCTGCCATTTGCTTATATGTTATACAAGATATGTGCATGGAGTCATACATGCTTTATTCGAGAAAACGTTGCATTCACAAATCAACACCATCTATCTTATTTTGACTGCATTGTCAACGGAAGTATTATTGTAAACTATTATTGTAACGACCCTGGTTTTTCCAACGTTATTTATTAATAATTATTATTATTAATACGCTTGATTAAACGAATGTATGTTATTACATTTACATGTTGCTTTAATTGCCCGTACTTGAACTTTAAATGCCCGAAACGTCTTTGTGACACCCCGAACTTGCACGAATAATATTCTAAGATATTATTTACATTCATGATTAATTTTATTAATCATTTTAATTAACTAAGGCCTTTAGTTAGTTACTTGGGCTTAAGATGGACTTTTATTGGATTACTTGTAAACTACTTACAACTTGGGCCTTTTAAGAGTTAATGGACTAGTGTAAGCCCACCCTACTCATATTTTGGATTAATTAGCCCAACTCTTGCAAGTGTAAGTATCATTTAGGACATGGAACTAGTTAGTTGCTTAGAAATGGAATCTAGTTGCCATAATCCCCATGTAACCCCACTCTTTAACCAACTTTTAAACTCTTTACATGCTAGTGACCATCAAATACTTCCATCCACTCCCCAAATGCTGCTGGCCGAAAGTTTGAGGCCTTTAGAGAGGTCTTTTGCTTTCATTTTTTTTCATTACACTCATCCTTGTTTCATTCTCTCAAAACACACACAATTTCCTCTCAAGTTTCTCTCCTTTTTCTCTCTAATTTGTAAGCAACTTGAAGAGTTTTTCTCTCTTTTTTTTTCTCTTGCAAACCGTAGCCTAGTCCCCAATTATCATCATCAATCTTTGTTGTTATTACTTGTTCTTGTTAAAGATTAATTACTTGTCTTGTTACTTGTTATTATTACTTAATTACATGTCTTTCTTTACTAAGTTACAAGAACAAACTTTTTAGTTTGATTCTCCATTTATATCTTGTATTTTACAAGAACATCAAGAACATAAGCTATCTAGTTATGTTCTACATATTTTGTTTCAAAGATTTAAAGTTCATAGTTGTAGAAACTCATTACTTGTAAGTTCTTGAAGTAACTTTAAAGTTACTTCACTTAAAGATCAACTTGGGTTGAATCTTTAAAAGTATGAGCAACTATGAACCATTTTCTTGTTTAGTTAGTTTTCTACTTTATTTGTTTCAAAGATTACAAGTTCTTGTTGTTTAAAATCATACTTGCAAGTCATGGAAGTGAACTTCAAGTTTACTTTCCTTAAAGATCAAGACTTAGGCTTGAATCTTTAAAGTATGAACAACACTTGGACTAGCAACTTGTTTACTTAACTTGTTTACTTCATTTTATGCACCTTATTTACATATTGTTAGTTTGTTTGGTCAAGAACTACAAGTTAGTCTTGATCTCATTTCTCTTGAACAAAAGTTAACTTTATTTAAGTTTCAAGAACAAGGAAGTGTAACTTACTAGTTATGACTTCATAAACTTGCAAAGGATCTAAGTTATCTAGCTTATGGTCTTCTAAATTTGTCATAAACAAAAGCTATAAAGCTTACATACACTTTACTAGTTGTTGATTTAAGTTTATAACTTGTTTTTACTACTAAAGTTCATGTAAGTGTTGAAACTAAGCCTTGATGTAACCTTGGTTCATCAAACACTTACAACACTTGCACTTGAGTTATGATGGACAAACCTTGGTCAAAATGATGTTAACACATCAACGAGTTGTACACTTGAAGCTATACGCATCAAGAATGAGAACCGTGATGAACATCAAGCACCGAGACAACCGGAACTCTCCAAAACCCACTGTTCTGTCCAAAACCTACTGACCTGATGCTTCTGGAACAGACCAGTAGACCTGGGCTGTTCTAACCTTGATTTTTAGATAGAACTTTTCGAGTAGATAATTTTTCATTTAGGACTCGTCTTCATCCGAGTTACGGTTTAGGATTTATGGCCCTCCGATCGTCACTATGTCCGTTTAACGTTGTGCAGAAATTTCAGACCTACTCGCACTTAAACCGTTGCCACGGTCAAACGAAGACGAGTTAGCTTCTGTAAATTTAACCACACTTAAACGACTCATAAACGGAGCCATAGCCACTGGCCTCACCTCTGTTCGGTTTGTGTGGAGGCCGTGGTGACTGACCGAAGTCAGCCTTTGTTTTAAACGACTTTCATAAACGAGTCTTACTTGTTTCCTTTTGTTTAATGATGATTGATGATGACCCTTATGACCTTAATTACATACTTGTAAACCTTTTGAGACGACTTATTGACTTAGTGCTATTTGACTTAGGTTGAGGACGTTTGGACCGTTACTTGCACACCACTTTCCGACTACTACCTTACCGTTACTACTAATCATTGTGAGTTATAGCATTCCCTTTTTACTTTAACTTATTTTGGGAACTGAGAATACATGCGGATTTTATGTTTTACATACTAGGCACGAGTACTTAAACTTATATATATGTGTGGGTTATACAACGGCATAAACATTCCCTTTAGCTCGGTAACGTTTAATCATTGGTTTTTGAACCATGAACGCGAATCTTAGATATGGATCCATAGGGTTGACATCCCCACTCGGGCTAGTAGCGCTAGCATTTAACGAGTGTTTAATACTTCGAGGTTATACGCACTTGCCAAGTGCACTTTAAGGGGGTACATTAAACGTTAAGTTAGTTACCGGGTGCCCACGGTTAAGCATATACTTTTACATACTTTTGAAACGCTCGTTGTAGCACTGAAATCTCGTGGCCTACTTACATTACTGTTATACTTAAACTATAGCTCACCAACCTTTGTGTTGACCTTTTTAAGCATGTATTTTCTCAGGTGCTTGAAGTCGCTTCCGCTATCTTACTAGTCGTGCTGTAGAACCCGCTGCCTAGTGTTGTTATCGCATGACTACTTATGTTGCATTCAAACTTTTTACTTATGAACTTATGTTATGTAACGACCATTATGGTCACGTACACTTATTTAATGCTTCTACTCAGTGAAGCATACTTTGATTTGTAAAACAATTGACGTATGTTATGACGTCACTTTTATTAATGAATGCAAACTCTATTTTGAAAACGCATATAGTACTTAACCTTGTAATGATCCTGTTGATGATGGTCCGTACATGATGATTTAGTACGGGGCGTCACATTTGGTATCAGAGCATTGGTTGTAGGGAATTAGGATGCATTAGTGAGTCTAAGACCGACCCGAGTAGGATTCACTAATAGGGCTAATCTACAACTTGTTAGTTTACTTGTTTCCGCTGAACTTACTGCATGCTGCTGCTTACTGTTACTGCTATATGCCGTATGCTACTACGTGATTTCACTACTGCATGCTATTACTTGCTTTCGATTGCATGCTAGTTTCGTACGATTACTGATATTGCCATGCTACTTATTTTTATACATGATTTAAACTGTTGGCCTATTATTTGCTTGCTTTATGACATACTGACATGGAAAATTTATTTTTCCTTGTTCAGATGTTTGACGTTCCACCTACTGACATCCCGAGCGGCTCAGGCCCCGTTGTTCCACCCACTGCTGCACCTGTTGCTGCTGCTGCTGCTGCCGACATTCCGGCCCCGACACCCACTGGCGACCCCGGCGCCTCTAGTTCTGGAGCTAGCTCTAGTGTGCCCATCCCGGCGTCTTCTTCCAGACCCCCGAGGCAACTGGCTCACATTGGTGGCATGGAGATCCCCGCGGAGTTCGGGGAAGGTCCCTTCCGTAATCACTGGCGCACACCTTGCCGACGCACTGCCGACGGCCGCTTAGCCGTGATTACGCCAGGCCGACACCGACAGATGTTGGCCGCTTTCGGATATGTTGAGCCACCCGCGCCACCACCGCATGATTCAGACGACGGTTCTTCCACCGATGCTTCTTCAGACGACACCTCATCTGACGACTCCAGTGATGAGGAGGATCCCGCTGACCGACCGATTCAGGCACCTTCTACCCCGCCGAAGAAGCGGTATCGCTTCGCTGGCATAATTCCTGGTCGAACTGTCACTGACGCTTATGGTCGGCGTCGTAGGATCACTGCTCGTAAACGGCTGGTGCCGTACCCCGCCGACCCACAGATATTACCGTCTCCACCCAGAGCCGGACCATCCACTTCAGCACCACCGGCTCCACCTGCACCGCCAGCACCACCTGCCCCACCATCTTCCTCTAATGAGGAAATGAGGCGGGAGATTGAGATTCTCCAGACTCGAGTTACTGAGCTCGAGGAGCAGTTGGCTCATGTTTTGGACATCTTGTACCCACCATCACCGTAGGACTTTGTACTAGATTCTGTATTGTAATCTCTTTTGTAATTTCATATTTCACTTATGTAATGTATGAACTTATTATCATTAATGAATGGAATTTGTGTTGCTTACTTCTTGCGCAAGTGTTCTATTTACGTTATCATCTCATGGTTTTGTGGTACTTATATCTGCTTGCGTTATTTAATCAACATGGGTTGTGCTGTTTTCATGTTGGTTGTTATATAATGTACTATTATTATTTGCATAATGGATTTTGACTTGAGTCAAAATGTTTGTATAGAACATTATGGCCAACGGGAGATCTATCCCCACCGCGGCACAAATTGAGGAAATGATTAACGAGCGAGTCGCTGCTGCACTAGCTGAAAGACAACCCCAAGCTCCACCACCACCGCCTGTCAATCCACCTGTCGTTCGAGATGGGTGTACTTACAAGGAATTTCAAAGCTGCAAGCCACACTACTTCAATGGCACTGAGGGACCCGTCGGTCTCACCAGATGGTTCGAAAAGTTGGAATCGGTATTCAGGGTTAGCAATTGTTCTGAGGCTAACAAAACGAAATTTGCATCTTGCACACTTTCTGATGGCGCGCTTACATGGTGGAATACCATGGCCCAAGCGCAAGGAATTGATGAGGCGTATGCTACGCCTTGGGAAGAATTTAAATGTGCTATGATCGAGGAATACTGTCCGAGAACCGAGATTCAAAAGATGGAAATCGAATTTATGCAATTGAAAATCGTAGGGAACGACCTTAACAGCTACAACCGTAGGTTTTTGGAATTGGCTCTTATGTGTCCAACCATGGTCACCCCCGAATTTAAGCGTTTGGAGAAATACTTCTCGGGACTTCCTAAGTCCATCAAGGGTAATGTTACCTCATCCAAGCCACCAAGTGTTCCCGAAGCAATGCGCATGGCGCATACTCTCTTGAATCAAATCATCCTTGACGAGCCGGAGAAGGCTAAGTTTGAAACTGTTAGTGGTGAAAAGAGGAAATGGGACAACAACCACAACAACAACAGGGGTAGGAACTATGATCAAAACCCGGCAAAACGACATGAAGGGTTCAGGCAAAACAACAACATGCACAACAACAACACCAACCCCAACAACAACAACCGCACCAATCCGAACTACAAAGGAACCTTACCACAATGCAATAGGTGCTACAAGCACCACACTGGGTATTGCAATGTTATCTGTGAGAAGTGCCAACGATCTGGACATGTTGGCAAGGATTGCAAGGTTACCACTTTGAATGTGAAGCCAAACCACAACAACAATGGGCCTAAGAAGTGTTATGAATGTGGAAAGACGGGCCATTTCAGAAACGAGTGTCCTAACAAGCGTAAGGATGGCGGACCACCACGTGCTAGAGCCTTCAATGTTAATGCAAGAGATGCACGCGACAACCCCGACTTGGTAACAGGTATATTCAAAATCAACAATCTTTTAGCTTCTGTCCTATTCGATACTGGTGCCGATAGGAGCTATGTGTGTAGACATTTTTGTGATAAGTTAGATTGGTCGTTAGTTCCTTTGAAGGAAAGTATGCTTGTCGAGGTCGCCAATGGAAAACTCGAAAAGGTTGACCATATTAGTCGTGGGGCTATTATCAACATAGCCGGTGTAGACTTTGAGATAGACTTGATTCCCATTAAGTTGGGAAGTTTTGATGTTATTATTGGTATGGATTGGTTGACTAAGATTAGAGCCGAGATTATTTGTGGAGACAAAGCTCTCCGTATACCCCAAGGAGACGGTGAGCCACTAACCATTTATGGCGAGAGATGTACCTCGCAACTGAACCTCATTAGTTGCGTGAAGGCGCAAAAGATAATGAAGAAGGGACGTTTTGCTGTCCTAGCCCACGTTAAAACCGTAGGAACCGAGGAGAAGAAAGTGGAAGATGTGCGTATTGTGAACGAGTTCTCCGATGTCTTTCCCGAAGAACTGCCTGGATTACCGCCACCGAGGGCAGTAGAGTTTCAGATTGACTTAGTGCCAGGAGCTGCACCTGTAGCTCGCGCACCCTATAGAGTTGCACCTTCCGAGATGCAAGAATTGCAAAGCCAACTACAAGAGTTACTTGATCGAGGGTTTATTCAACCAAGTTCTTCGCCGTGGGGCGCACCTGTATTGTTTGTGAAGAAGAAGGATGGATCCTTCCGAATGTGTATCGACTACCGTGAGCTTAACAAATTAACAATCAAGAATCGGTATCCTCTTCCACGGATTGACGATCTTTTTGACCAACTGCAAGGATCGTGTGTTTACTCAAAGATCGATTTGCGATCGGGCTATCACCAGTTGAGGGTGAAAGAAAGCGACGTGATGAAAACTGCATTTAGAACCCGCTATGGTCATTATGAGTTTCTTGTAATGCCATTCGGTCTAACCAATGCACCTGCTGTATTTATGGACCTTATGAACCGTGTTTGCAAGCCGTACTTGGACAAGTTTGTTATAGTCTTCATTGATGATATCCTCATCTACTCTAAGAGCGAGGAAGAACACGAGCATCATCTCCGATTAGTGCTTGAACTCTTAAGACAAGAGCAACTTTACGCCAAATTCTCCAAGTGCGAATTTTGGTTGAAGGAAGTACAGTTTTTGGGTCATGTTGTGAGCGACCAGGGTATCAAAGTTGATCCCGCCAAGATTGAAGCCATCAGCAAGTGGGAGACCCCCACTACTCCAACGCATATTCGCCAATTTCTAGGTCTCGCCGGTTACTATCGAAGGTTTATCGAAGGATTTTCTCTGATTGCGCGTCCTTTGACCGCACTGACTCACAAGGGCAAGAAGTTCATTTGGGAACCCACACACGAATCAGCATTCCAAACTTTGAAGAAGAAGTTAACCTCCGCACCTATCCTATCACTTCCTGAAGGCAGTGACGACTTTGTTGTTTATTGCGATGCATCGAAGAGTGGTTTTGGTTGTGTATTGATGCAACGATCAAAGGTTATTGCCTATGCCTCCCGCCAATTGAAGATTCACGAACGGAACTACACTACACATGATCTTGAACTTGGAGCCGTTGTATTTGCACTCAAATTGTGGAGACATTATTTGTATGGAACTAAGAGCACTATCTTCACCGATCACAAGAGTCTCCAGCACATCTTCGATCAGAAGCAATTGAATATGAGACAGCGTCGATGGATCGAGACGCTCAACGACTACGATTGTGAACTCCGTTATCACCCTGGCAAGGCCAATGTTGTAGCTGACGCTTTAAGCCGAAAGGAGAGGACGGCACCTCTCCGTGTTAGGGCTCTGAACATCACCATCCATTCGAACCTCAACAACCAGATCAGAGTAGCCCAAGTTGAGGCTCTCAAGGAGGAGAACATATCTCACGAGCATTTGAACATACTTGTCTCTCGATTCGAGGTTAGAGAGTCTGGACTCCGATGTTATGCCGGAAGAATTTGGGTACCTTACTATGGAGATCTACGAAGCCTGATACTTGATGAAGCACACAAATCGAGATATTCGATTCACCCCGGTGCAGGTAAGATGTACCACGACCTTAAAGAACAGTATTGGTGGCCCAATCTCAAGAAAGATGTTGCATCTTATGTTAGTAAGTGTTTGACTTGCTCAAAAGTTAAAGCCGAGCATCAAAAACCTTCTGGGTTACTTCAACAGCCGGAAATCCCACAATGGAAGTGGGAAAGGATCACAATGGATTTCATTACTAAGCTGCCGAAGACGGTGGGCGGATGCGATACTATTTGGGTTATTGTTGACCGCCTCACCAAATCTGCACACTTCCTAGCGATGAAGGAAACTGATACAATGGAAAGACTTGCTCAGCTGTACATCAAAGAGGTTGTATCTCGTCATGGTGTACCTTTATCAATCATCTCCGATCGCGATCCCCGTTTTGCTTCCAGATTTTGGCGTTCTTTGCAAGAAGCCATGGGAACTCGTCTTGACATGAGTACTGCTTATCATCCTCAGACTGACGGGCAAAGTGAACGAACGATTCAGACCTTGGAGGACATGCTGCGTGCATGTGTCATTGATTTTGGAAAGGCCTGGGAAAGGCATTTGCCACTCGCCGAATTCTCGTACAACAACAGTTATCACTCGAGCATTAAAGCTGCACCTTTTGAAGCGTTGTATGGTCGCAAGTGCCGTTCTCCTCTTTGTTGGGCCGAGCTAGGTGAAGTGCAACTCACCGGGCCCGAGATAGTCCATGAAACCTCGGAAAAGATTGCTCAGATTCAAAACAGACTCAAGACTGCCCGTGATCACCAAAAGAGCTATGCCGATCTTAAACGGAAAGACTTTGAATTTAATGTTGGTGATCGTGTAATGTTGAAGGTTGCACCTTGGAAAGGTGTGATCCGTTTTGGAAAACGTGGAAAGTTGAACCCACGGTACATTGGTCCATTCGAGATCTTGGAACGTGTTGGACCAGTTGCATACCGTTTGGATCTACCAGCACAATTGAGCTCAGTTCATCCTACCTTCCATGTGTCAAACTTGAAGAAGTGTCTTGCTGCACCCGAACTCATCATACCATTGGAAGAACTTACTATTGATGACAAACTCCACTTTGTGGAGGAACCTGTTGAGATTATGGATCGTGAGATCAAAACTTTGAAACGCAACAAGATTCCGATTGTACGAGTACGATGGAATGCCAAACGAGGACCTGAGTTTACTTGGGAACGAGAGGATCAAATGATGCGGAAATATCCTCATCTTTTCCCGACTCCTCCATCTACTTCAGCTTAAAATTTCGGGACGAAATTTTCTTTAACAGGTGGGTAATGTAACGACCCTGGTTTTTCCAACGTTATTTATTAATAATTATTATTATTAATACGCTTGATTAAACGAATGTATGTTATTACATTTACATGTTGCTTTAATTGCCCGTACTTGAACTTTAAATGCCCGAAACGTCTTTGTGACACCCCGAACTTGCACGAATAATATTCTAAGATATTATTTACATTCATGATTAATTTTATTAATCATTTTAATTAACTAAGGCCTTTAGTTAGTTACTTGGGCTTAAGATGGACTTTTATTGGATTACTTGTAAACTACTTACAACTTGGGCCTTTTAAGAGTTAATGGACTAGTGTAAGCCCACCCTACTCATATTTTGGATTAATTAGCCCAACTCTTGCAAGTGTAAGTATCATTTAGGACATGGAACTAGTTAGTTGCTTAGAAATGGAATCTAGTTGCCATAATCCCCATGTAACCCCACTCTTTAACCAACTTTTAAACTCTTTACATGCTAGTGACCATCAAATACTTCCATCCACTCCCCAAATGCTGCTGGCCGAAAGTTTGAGGCCTTTAGAGAGGTCTTTTGCTTTCATTTTTTTTCATTACACTCATCCTTGTTTCATTCTCTCAAAACACACACAATTTCCTCTCAAGTTTCTCTCCTTTTTCTCTCTAATTTGTAAGCAACTTGAAGAGTTTTTCTCTCTTTTTTTTTCTCTTGCAAACCGTAGCCTAGTCCCCAATTATCATCATCAATCTTTGTTGTTATTACTTGTTCTTGTTAAAGATTAATTACTTGTCTTGTTACTTGTTATTATTACTTAATTACATGTCTTTCTTTACTAAGTTACAAGAACAAACTTTTTAGTTTGATTCTCCATTTATATCTTGTATTTTACAAGAACATCAAGAACATAAGCTATCTAGTTATGTTCTACATATTTTGTTTCAAAGATTTAAAGTTCATAGTTGTAGAAACTCATTACTTGTAAGTTCTTGAAGTAACTTTAAAGTTACTTCACTTAAAGATCAACTTGGGTTGAATCTTTAAAAGTATGAGCAACTATGAACCATTTTCTTGTTTAGTTAGTTTTCTACTTTATTTGTTTCAAAGATTACAAGTTCTTGTTGTTTAAAATCATACTTGCAAGTCATGGAAGTGAACTTCAAGTTTACTTTCCTTAAAGATCAAGACTTAGGCTTGAATCTTTAAAGTATGAACAACACTTGGACTAGCAACTTGTTTACTTAACTTGTTTACTTCATTTTATGCACCTTATTTACATATTGTTAGTTTGTTTGGTCAAGAACTACAAGTTAGTCTTGATCTCATTTCTCTTGAACAAAAGTTAACTTTATTTAAGTTTCAAGAACAAGGAAGTGTAACTTACTAGTTATGACTTCATAAACTTGCAAAGGATCTAAGTTATCTAGCTTATGGTCTTCTAAATTTGTCATAAACAAAAGCTATAAAGCTTACATACACTTTACTAGTTGTTGATTTAAGTTTATAACTTGTTTTTACTACTAAAGTTCATGTAAGTGTTGAAACTAAGCCTTGATGTAACCTTGGTTCATCAAACACTTACAACACTTGCACTTGAGTTATGATGGACAAACCTTGGTCAAAATGATGTTAACACATCAACGAGTTGTACACTTGAAGCTATACGCATCAAGAATGAGAACCGTGATGAACATCAAGCACCGAGACAACCGGAACTCTCCAAAACCCACTGTTCTGTCCAAAACCTACTGACCTGATGCTTCTGGAACAGACCAGTAGACCTGGGCTGTTCTAACCTTGATTTTTAGATAGAACTTTTCGAGTAGATAATTTTTCATTTAGGACTCGTCTTCATCCGAGTTACGGTTTAGGATTTATGGCCCTCCGATCGTCACTATGTCCGTTTAACGTTGTGCAGAAATTTCAGACCTACTCGCACTTAAACCGTTGCCACGGTCAAACGAAGACGAGTTAGCTTCTGTAAATTTAACCACACTTAAACGACTCATAAACGGAGCCATAGACACTGGCCTCACCTCTGTTCGGTTTGTGTGGAGGCCGTGGTGACTGACCGAAGTCAGCCTTTGTTTTAAACGACTTTCATAAACGAGTCTTACTTGTTTCCTTTTGTTTAATGATGATTGATGATGACCCTTATGACCTTAATTACATACTTGTAAACCTTTTGAGACGACTTATTGACTTAGTGCTATTTGACTTAGGTTGAGGACGTTTGGACCGTTACTTGCACACCACTTTCCGACTACTACCTTACCGTTACTACTAATCATTGTGAGTTATAGCATTCCCTTTTTACTTTAACTTATTTTGGGAACTGAGAATACATGCGGATTTTATGTTTTACATACTAGGCACGAGTACTTAAACTTATATATATGTGTGGGTTATACAACGGCATAAACATTCCCTTTAGCTCGGTAACGTTTAATCATTGGTTTTTGAACCATGAACGCGAATCTTAGATATGGATCCATAGGGTTGACATCCCCACTCGGGCTAGTAGCGCTAGCATTTAACGAGTGTTTAATACTTCGAGGTTATACGCACTTGCCAAGTGCACTTTAAGGGGGTACATTAAACGTTAAGTTAGTTACCGGGTGCCCACGGTTAAGCATATACTTTTACATACTTTTGAAACGCTCGTTGTAGCACTGAAATCTCGTGGCCTACTTACATTACTGTTATACTTAAACTATAGCTCACCAACCTTTGTGTTGACCTTTTTAAGCATGTATTTTCTCAGGTGCTTGAAGTCGCTTCCGCTATCTTACTAGTCGTGCTGTAGAACCCGCTGCCTAGTGTTGTTATCGCATGACTACTTATGTTGCATTCAAACTTTTTACTTATGAACTTATGTTATGTAACGACCATTATGGTCACGTACACTTATTTAATGCTTCTACTCAGTGAAGCATACTTTGATTTGTAAAACAATTGACGTATGTTATGACGTCACTTTTATTAATGAATGCAAACTCTGTTTTGAAAACGCATATAGTACTTAACCTTGTAATGATCCTGTTGATGATGGTCCGTACATGATGATTTAGTACGGGGCGTCACAATTATATTACGATGATTGTCTATATGTAGAAATCATCAGATGTTGAAAACCTTTGATTCAAATATTCATTTATGGTGTGCCTTTTCAAAAGAATGCAATGTTTACAAAACGTATCATATAGAGGTCAAATACCTCGCAATGAAATCGATGAATGACGTGTTCGTCCATATGGATTTGGAGCGATCGTCACAGTTGGTATCAGAGCGTTGGTCTTTGCGAACCAGGTCTTGCATGAGTGTGTATAACTGATAGTTGTTAGGATGCATTAGTAAGTCTGGACTTCGACCGTGTCTGCATGTCAAAAGTTTTGCTTATCACTTCTTGTCGAAAATTACCTGCTTATCATTCTTAGTCTAGACACGTTTTACTGCATTGATTGCATGAATTGTGTATAGACAAAATTCATATCTTATCGTATATGTTCATTCATATCTTAGCGTATCTGTTACTGTAAACTTTGCCTGACAGCTTTCGAAAGTTCCTCCGTAATTTGCGGATCCCTTGTACTATATATAGGTATTCTATGTAATTAGAATATCATCTGATATCCAAAAATCATTTCATATCAAAAATCCTTTATCTAACCGTGTAAGATGAATTCCGCATCTAGTTCGAATTCCTCAGATTCCGACAGCTATTCCGATATGGAGTTTCACTCAAGCTCCGAAAGCAGTGTAATCGGAATGGAACAACCAATCAGCCATCACCTATTCTGGATGAATTGGGGATGGGTTCGTAATCTACTTAATCATTGGAGACAAGAAGAAGGTGATCCCTTCCATCCACCACATTCTCCTCTTGGCGAAGAACCTGAAGCACTCACCGGCGAACCAGTCCGAAACACCATTTACACCCGCATTTCCAGAATAGCTCGCAACGACTACGTAATATCCAATATTCTAAATCTTATTCATCCACTTGTCCGAACCGCCAATCATCCGGGGTAGTAGAAGAATTCAACGAGCTTCGCACTCGACTAGTGACTTTGGAGAACATGATGCGCAACTTGCAGGCATCACATGCACCACCAGCATCAGCGGCAACAGTACCACCGACAACAATACCAACAGTACCATTACCACCAACAACAACAACATCCCCATCACACGCCACAACATCACAATCTTTACCTCGGATATCAACATCATACGCACCATGATACCAAGGAGTACCAACAACAACAAAAGATGAAGTATCCTACTGCGATTATGTAATCTCTAAAATCTTAGAGATTATTTATCCCAGTTCTAATCGTAAATCAGATGAATAGAGATGAGTAGAAATGGTAGAGGGGAGAATAGAAACCCAGACAAGAATGGTGCACGATTTACAAGCTAGACTTGTTATACGAGCGCCACCAAAAGTACCACCAGCATCACCATCTATATCACCAACACCAGCAACACCTGTATCACCACAAGCTCCACCAACTTCATAACCACCGACGATATCGACACCACAATCACCAATGGGTATATTAAGATAACGAGTTATGGAGTATTAACTCACTATTTCCAAAGAATTTATATACTCCCTCCGTCCCACTACAAGTGTCCACTTACTTTTTGCACACAGTTTTAGGAAATCCCACTAACTTCATTCTCCACCAATCAAAAATCTTCTCTCTCCAGAATAACCTCTTCTCATTGGTTGAAACACAAAGTGGACACTTGATATGGGACATCCCAAAATAGAAATGTGGACACTTGTGGTGGGACGGAGGTAGTATTATATAGATCTTGGAAATTCTAATATATCTTTTCGTACTAAGCTTTTACGCGTGAATTTTAAGGGGTAGATACTACTCGGTTAATTCATACTACTAAAATGCTATGATGTACATCCTTCGTTAACGACTTAACCATCGTTAACTACAATCTCTGTTTCAACTCAATGAATTCCATTTCATAATAAACTAAGTGTATTATTCAATTACATAATTGATTTTACATTTTCATTTCGATATACTCGAAACTTTCTAGAAAACATCATTCGCACCTTGCGAAGTTTGCAAGAAATCAACGAACATCAACATCCTTCACCAATGGATATCAATAAACAATGAAGTATTGATTACATTAGTGAAATACTCCGCAAAGATTATGTAACCTCTAATGATATAAGAGAGATTATTCATTTATAATTCCATCCAAAAATCAAATGAGATTAAAACGATATCAACTCATTAAATCTGTATTACATCTGAAGAAAATATACATACACATATTTTCATAAAGACTGTAATAAAATTCTATTGTACAGAAATATTAATTGTGAAAATTTTTTTAACGGGTAGGTAATACCTGAGAAATATTGGAGATCACAATTAATATGTTATACGGTACATCATTCGATTATTCAATAATCATTAACTATACTCACTACTTTCACAACGATATACATTCCTTCATAAAAATCTTCGCAACCATACTCATTCAAATTCAATTACAAATTCTGATTTTAACAGATCAAAATCCAAGTCGAGATACAATCAAAAATCACTCTTTGATCTCTACATCTTTCAAAGAAATACTTTGACTTCAAAACTATGCAAGATCCTTCAGCATTTTTTTTTACCGAAAATAACCTTGCAATCCCTTTTCAAAGTATCCAGTTTTACCACAATTCCAACCAGTCAACTTCGACTTTTCAGATTAAGCCTTATTGTAACTTTGATATATACGTCTTTGTTACCGGGGAACCTTTCATGTCCCACCACATTAGTAGTAAATTTACCAACAACTTCATTTATCCTTGATCTTCCGAAAAATCATTATACTCATAGAAACCCTATCATGTACTCATCCACATCTTGTAACAATAATTGCCATACCAACTACCGGGAATTAGCAATCAGTATTTTGAATCTCGCAGCAATTCTACGCCAACAGTTATATATATATATATATATATATATATATATATATATATATATATATATATATATATATATATATATATATATATATATATATATATATATATATATATATATATATATAATGTCTATCTCCTAGACTTACTTACTTCGAATGTGAAGTTTCTGAAAAACACCCCAAACTGTGAAACTAGTCCTCCAAATTTTGGAAAAAATGCTGATGAAGCAGCAAAAACTGTAAACGACCTTAACAGTCAAAAGTTTGATGATAAAGACTAGTGTGTTGGAAAAGCACAGAAAAAGAGAAAGTTTGGTACTGAAAAACGGATTGAGCAAACCATGAAGGAGGCTGTGGACAAATCACAAAGACTAAACCTACCTTCAAAGAATCCAAATGATTCAGTGTCTGCTGAAGTCATTAACGAATAACTTGCTCCTGACTCAAAATCCGTTACGAACAAATCTTCTTCATCATCCTTCAATATTAGAAATTCTAAGATATCATCATATCTTTCATTATAAATATCCTCGATATTCCTGAAGATATTTTCACAATGATTCTTATCTGAAATCATTTATCTCTTTGCGCTATCTGTGTTACATCATAAAAGAAACTGTTTTAGTTTCTGAATTCTGAAAAATTCGAATTTAAAATATGAATGTTTTTGAAGTAGTGTTGGGGAACTGAAGCATGAGTTAGTATAATATAATGACACTTGATCAATGTGATTATATTACAGTAAGTCATGCTGAGTTTCTAATGAAACATGATGATTCACAGACCATACAGTCATCATGTGCCATGTTACACGACTCTTACATTCTACCAAATCTCCAAACATATTAAGAACATATATTCTTGATAGTTATATCTTTCTGGATATTCTGGTAATTTGCCAAATCAAGATCGTGCCATTACGATTTTCTTCTTAGAACATTAACTAAGTTCATCAAAAAAATCTATACCTACGAATTCTGGACCATTATTCGCTTGACTCGAAGTAGGGAAGAGAAAAAGAAAGCATGAAGCTACGAAATATAATGGAAAATATAAAGCCCGATAACAACACCAAAATTACAAACCGTGTATATCAATGCGTATAGAAATATAAAGATACGGAGGATGAAAAACACTATAACCCCAAGGTAATGGTAGAAGAAAATAAATTCCTCTGGCGGTAGATGAAAAAGAAGAATGACAGATATGAAAGTTAGGAGTATGTCAAGAATCAGTATTGGATGGAGCATATTAACGAATGCTTTAAAGTATGAAATAAGGGAGAAAGAATAGGAGGTGTGAGTTGTGGAAAATAAGGAAACAAAGGGGGTAGATTTATAGAAAAATATCCGACAGAGCAATCGAAGCAGATTACGCATTTAATCAAAGGAAATCATAATTTCCTTAATTCCCGAAGAATCAAATCTTATTTAGATTATGAAGATTTTCTATTCCTTAAATTCCGGAATTCCCACCATGAGTTAAAACGAATCTCTATTCCATCATTTCACTTTATTACGATCACTTCTCTCATACGCTTCGAGTAATAGGATTGTTTTATCCATATTATTCAGCGGTGATAAAACTCTATTTATCAACTCATATTTGTCATGAAAGCATTTTTATTGTTAGCCATGACGACCTCACTCAAATTTCGGGACGAAATTTCTTTAACGTGTAGGTACTGTGATGACCCGGAAATTTATGACTAAATTTAAACTTAATATTTGTATGATTAACGTTTCCGACACGATAAGCAAAGTCTGTAAAGCTAAATCTCAAAATTTTTGAACTATTCAAATACCCTTCGATTGTTCTCAACGATTCGAGAACAATTATATGTAAATAGATACATATATATACTATAACTTGAAAATGTAACAAAGTGTTGAGTATATGATACTGTGCATTAAACTTATTGGTTTGATTATCTGAATGATGTATTTACCTACGGAGTTGAAAGATTATGCTAAACGATTGAATTAAAAGATATTTACTGAGTCCCTTAAGGATTATGATATTATTACGGGTCTCTGTTGTAAGGTCCACGTTGATTTGGGAAATCATTCATGTTTAACGGTATTCGTAATAAATGGTAAAGTGTTTATTTAAATAATGTAATTTGGACACATACAATAATAAGGAATATTAACTGTTGGAATTAGATATATGAATAAACTGCGATATGTATTTTAAAACGTGTTTATTAATATTGAAAATATATATTTAACAATACGATAAATTATAATATTAACTTGGTTATAAAATGATTTGTTATTATATATATATATATATATATATATATATATATATATATATATATATATATATATATATATATATATATATATATATATTAACAAATAACGAGAAGATGATTTATAGAAGTAAATGACCAAAACACTCAAATGTATAAGTTATATTTCGAGTGGTATAGTTTATGGATAATTTAAGTCTATAATTTGACAAAGATATGAGTCACGAAACATAAAGAGCGAGTTTTCTCAGCGTACGAAGTGACATTCGAAAAACCAAAACTGGGACATAAGTCGAGTGATGACGTACGACTTATCGGAATAAAAATTACAAGTCACCTATACACGAGAATATAATATAATATATAATTAATTATTTAAATTATATATATATTATATATTATTTAAATATGTCGACAAGCTACACGATAAAACATATATGAGCTGTCAGAGGCAGCCATGCGATCGCATGGCAAATAGCCTTCCAGCCCATGCGATAGCATGGGATGAGGAGACTCGCCACACTATAGAGCTCGATCAGTTTGTGTTCAAATTCATTCATCTATCTCTCTGATCTTCACACATACTCCGTAATATTTATTTTATTATTAATATTATTATTATTATTATTATTATTAAAGATTAATATTATTATTATTAATCTTATTATTATTAGTATTTGTATATCGTTATTATTAGTATTATACATAAAATACTACGACGAGGTCTTGAGCGTGTTACTTTCAAAACTGGTTTTCGAGCGGGATAGAGCTAAGGAAATTATGGGATATAACTATGGAGGTTATGGGTAATATTCATGGGTACTGTTCGCAAGTCAAACCTAGTATTTATCGTCTCTGTTGCGTCTACGTACTTTCCTGCAATATTGAATCTCAATATTGATACGTGAGCATTCATATCTTATCTTTTATATATTAATAGTGTATCCATTACTAGTGCTCGAGTATATATGTTTGTACATGCTGGTATGCTTTAATTTTGTCGTTAAACAGTTTATGATGAATCACGAATTAAATACATATATTACTGATAAAAGGTATATGATATGCATGTTTTTGGAAAGCTGGCGAAAAATCAATAACTTTTCATTTAGAAATCGCGTAATTTCAATGAACGAATTAAAAGATATGATCAACTGAATTATGATTGACGTTAATTGAAATTGCTTTGGAATCTGCAATTAAGATTTAAACAATCTGTTTATGAAATTGATAAATTGGATTTTTGAATACTACTAGCCGAGTAAATGAATTCTTATAAATGGCACGTCTCGTTTTGTTAAACAATTGTCAAAATTGACTGTCTCATCTTGTTTTTAAAGCTTTATAAACACTATAATCTGATTTTACAAGTATTGGGAAACTATGTGAAATGTTAAAATGTTTCGATTGCCATGATCATTCAACTATAGTATTGAGTCAGATTGACTTTTTGAAACGACTTTTGATAACCTTTGTATGTCGATCTCGAGCATTAGGATTGTGATACACTATGACCAGACCTAGCTTGATAGACATTTATTGACCAACATATGTTCTCTAGGTTAAGATATACGGTTATTTGGTATTCCGAGTTTCGGTCAAGTTTTGGTGAACAACTTTATGTGCTGCTAAGGTGAGTTTCATATGATCCCTTTTACTCTATACATTTTTGGGCTGAGAATACATGCAATTTATTTTAAACGCAATGGACACAAGTACATACTAAATTCTACACTGAGTTTGAACCGAAAATCCCTTAGCTTTGGTAACTAGTAACTGCCGGTTATAAGAACTGTTGGGCGCGAGTAGTTATATATGGATCCATAGGGCTTGACATCCCCGTCTGTTCCAGGTATAGAAACCCTAGCCTGAACTATAAATCAAACGTATACTATTTGAGTTTAGTACATGTTGGATTGCGTGTATTGTACATGTTGGTTGCATGTATGTTAAAACAGGGGTACTTATTATACAGACGTTAAAGTTTAGTTACCAGGGTGCTCAATCTTGTAGAATATTTTGATAAACGTTTCTGGATGAGACAACTGAAATCTTGTGGTCCACCTTTGAAATGTCCCGTTCATATTGATTATAAACGTTCCATATTAATTGATTTCGTTGTGAGGTTTTGACCTCTATATGAGACGTTTTTCAAAGACTGCATTCATTTTTAAAACAACCATAACCTTTATTTTATCAATAAAGGTTTTAAAAAACATTACGTAGATTATCAAATAATGATAATCAAAAATATATTGTTTACACACGACCATTACATAATGGTTTACAATAGAAATATATTACATCGACATATGTTTCTTGAATGCAGTTTTTACACAATATCATACAAACATGGACTCCAAATCTTGTCCTTATTTTAGTATGCCACAGCGGAAGCTCTTAGTATTCACCTGAGAATAAACATGCTTTAAACATCAACAAAAATGTTGGTGAGTTATAGGTTTAACCTATATATATCAAATCGTAACAATAGACCACAAGATTTCATATTTCAATACACATCTCATACATAGAGATAAAAATCATTCATATGGTGAACACCTGGTAACCGACATTAACAAGATGCATATATAAGAATATCCCCATCATTCCGGGACACCCTTCGGATATGATATAAATTTCTAAGTACTAAAGCATCCGGTACTTTGGATGGGGTTTGTTAGGCCCAATAGATCTATCTTTAGGATTCTCGTCAATTAGGGTATCTGTTCCCTAATTCTTAGATTACCATACTTAATAAAAAGGGGCATATTCGATTTCGATAATTCAACCATAGAATGTAGTTTCACGTACTTGTGTCTATTTTGTAAATCATTTATAAAACCTGCATGTATTCTCATCCCAAAAATATTAGATTTTAAAAGTGGGACTATAACTCACTTTCACAGATATTTCCTTCCTCGGAAATAAGACTTGGCCACGGATTGATTCACGAACCTATACAAATATGTACATATATATCAAAGTATGATCAAAATATAATTACAACCATTTTTATTATTTTTTAAAGATTTGAGTGTATTAAGTCAGCTGTCCTCGTTAGTAACCTACAACTAGTTGTCCACAGTTAGATGTACAGAAATAAATCGATATATATTATCTTGAATCAATTCACGACCCAGTGTATACACGTCTCAGGCTAAATCACAACTCAAAGTATATATATTTTTGGAATCAACCTCAACCCTGTATAGCTAACTCCAACATTACTGCATATAGAGTGTCTATGGTTGTTCCAAATAATATATATACATGGGTCGATATGATATGTCAAAACATTTGCATACGTGTCTATGGTATCCCAAGATTACATAATATATTAGAATACATGTATAATACAATATAAGTTAGCTAGGATATGATTTGTATAGATTTGTTAAACATTTCCCGTAGCTAAAAAGATCAAAAATATCCAATCTTGTTTTACCCATAACTTCTTCATTTTAAATCCGTTTTGAGTGAATAAAATTGCTATGGTTTCATATTGAACTCTAATTTAAGAATCCAAACATAAAAAGTATAGGTTTATAGTCGGAAATTTAAGTTACATGTCAATTACTAAAGAGGTAGTCATTTCCGTCGAAAGAACGACATCTTGATGACCATTTTGAAAAACATACTTTCATTTTGAGTTTAACCAAGATTTTTGGATATAGTTTCATGTTCATATGAAAAATCATTTTCCTTGAAGAACAACTTTTAAATCAAAGTTTATCATAGTTTTTAATTATCGAAACTAAAACAGCCCCCGGTTTCACTACGACGACGTATATCCGATTTTATGGTGTTCATCGTGTTTCCAGGTTTTAAATCATTAAGTTAGCATATCATATAGATATAGAACATGTGTTTAGTTGATTTTAAAAGTCAAGTTATAAGGAATAACTTTTGTTTGCGAACAAGTTTAGAATTAACTAAACTATGTTCTAGTGATTACAAGTTTAAACCTTCGAATAAGATAGCTTTATATGTATGAATCGAATGATGTTATGAACATCATTACTACCTCAAGTTTTCTGGATAAAACTACTGGAAATGAGAAAAATGGATCTAGCTTCAAAGGATCCTTGGATGGCTTGAAAGTTCTTGAAGCAGAATCATGACACGAAAACAGTTCAAGTAAGATTTTCACTCGAAATAAAATTGTTATAGTTGTAGAAATTGAATCAAAGTTTGAATATGAATATTACCTTGAATTAGAAATATAAACTAATATAAATAACAAAGGTTCCTTGATCTTAGATGATTACTTAGAATGGATTAGAAAGCTTGGAAGTAGACTTGCAAACTTGGAAGTATTCTTGATTTTTATGAAACTATACTTATGGAATTTATGAAGAACACTTAGAACTTGAAGACGAAACTTGAGAGAGATCAATTAGATGAAGAAAATTGAAGAATGAAAGTGTTTTTAGGTGTTTTTGGTCATTGGTATATGGATTAGATATAAAGGATATGTAATTTTGTTTTCATGTAAATAAGTCATGAATGATTACTAATATTTTTGTAATTTTATGAGATATTTCATGCTAGTTGCCAAATGATGGTTCCCACATGTGTTAGGTGACTCACATGGGCTGCTAAGAGCTGATCATTGGAGTGTATATACCAATAGTACATACATCTAAAAGCTGTGTATTGTACGAGTACGAATATGGGTGCATACGAGTAGAATTGTTGATGAAACTGAACGAGGATGTAATTGTAAGCATTTTTGTTAAGTAGAAGTACTTTGATATGTGTCTTGAAGTCTTTCAAAAGTGTAAGAATACATATCAAAACACAACATGTATATATGATAATGCTAAAAACGAACATATATTTCATAGCATTATCCCTCAAGAAAGACAAGCTTTTAGTTGCAACTGTTCTATTTACAAGTGATATTCGTTTAAAAAATAAAAGGTGAAGACAAAAGACAGATTCGACAAATTGAAGACGCAAACGACCAAAAAGCTCAAAAGTACAAAATACAATCAAAGAGGTTCCAATTATTGATAAGAAACGTCTCAAAATTACAAGAGTACAAGATTCAAAATGCAAAGTACAAGATATTAAATTATACGCAAGGACGTTCGAAAATCCGGAACCGGGACCAGAGTCAACTCTCAACGCTCGACGCAACGGACTAAAAATTACAAGTCAACTATGCACATGAATATAATATAATATATAATTAATTCTTAAAATTAATATATATATTATATTATATTTAAAAACCGTCGGCAGAAGAAAACAACCAAATGTGGCTCTCCCCAGCTGGCCATGCGATCGCATGAGCTGGAGGAGCAAAACTCATGCGATCGCATGAGCATCTTTTCCAGCTCACAAGGCCTATAAAAATCGAGCTTTGGTGTACCACAAAACACATCTTTTTCTCATTCACTCATATGTAAACGTATATATATATATATATATATATATATATATATATATATATATATATATATATATATATATATATTAATTTTAATTTTAATTTTAATTTTAAATCCTAATAATAAGGGTATGTTAGCGAATGTTGTAAGGGTGTAAGTCGAAATTCTGTCCGTGTAACGCTACGCTATTTTTAATCATTGTAAGTTATGTTCAACCTTTTTAATTTAATGTCTCGTAGCTAAGTTATTATTATGCTTATTTAATCCGAAGTAATCATGATGTTGGGCTAATTACTAAATTTGGGTAATTGGGCTTTGTACCATAGTTGGGGTTTGGACAAAAGAACGACACTTGTGGAAATTAGACTATGGGCTATTAATGGGCTTTATATTTGTTTAACTAAATGATAGTTTGTTAATTTTAATATAAAGATTTACAATTGAACGTCCCTATAAATAACCATATACACTCAATCGGACACGATGGGCGGGGTATTTATATGTACGAATAATCGTTCATTTAACTGGACACGGGAATGGATTAATAGTCTATGGAATTATTAAAACAGGGGTGAAATTATGTACAAGGACACTTGGCATAATTGATTACAAAGTATTAAAACCTTGGGTTACACGCAGTCGATAACCTGGTGTAATTATTAAACAAAGTATTAAAATATTGTTACAGTTTAAGTCCCCAATTAGTTGGAATATTTAACTTCGGGTATAAGGATAATTTGACGAGGACACTCGCACTTTATATTTATGACTGATGGACTGTTATGGAAAAAAACTAGACGGACATATTAAATAATCCAGGACAAAGGACAATTAACCCATGGGCATAAAACTAAAATCAACACGTCAAACATCATGATTACGGAAGTTTAAATAAGCATAATTCTTTTATCTCATATTTAATTTTCTTTATTTTATATTTAATTGCACTTTTAATTATCGCACTTTTATTTATTGTCATTGTATTTAATTGCACTTTTAATTATCGTACTTTTTAATTATCGCAATTTTATTTTATCGCACTTTTATTTATCGCAATTTCATTATCGTTATTTATTTTACGCTTTAAATTAAGTCTTTTATTTATTTTTAATATTTTACATTAGGTTTTAACTGCGACTAAAGTTTTAAAATCGACAAACCGGTCATTAAACGGTAAAAAACCCCCCTTTATAATAATAATATTACTTATATATTTGTATTTTTATAAAATAAAACTAATATAGCGTTAAGCTTTGTTTAAAGATTTTCCCTGTGGAACGAACCGGACTTACTAAAAACTACACTACTGTACGATTAGGTACAATGCCTATAAGTGTTGTAGCAAGGTTTAGTTATATCCGTTCTATAAATAAATAAATATCTTGTGTAAAATTGTATCATATTTAATAGTTTTTCCTAGTAAAATATAAGCTATTTTATATACACCTTGCATAACATCAAGTATTTTTGGCGCCGCTGCCGGTGATCAAAATCTAGCTTAAAAGCCGGAAGCGCAACGCTAATATATATAAAAAAAAAAAATTAAGTTTACTTTTATAAAAAATACGCTTTTGTAAAAATACGTTTTAAATATTCGAAAATATAAAAAGAAAAACAAAAATTTATATACTTTTAAGAGTTTATTAAAAGTTTTATAAAGTTTCTTTGTTTTTATTTTAGTTTATAAAAATATAAGTTTTAATTAAATATTTTCGTATTTATTTAAAACAGAAAAAAAAATAATAAACTCTCGGGCCTGTTACTGTAGCAGCCCGTAACCTGACCCAAAATTCAAGCTCATGCGATCACATGAGCCCGAAGGCATAAACTCATGCGATCGCATGAGAGTGTCTGACACGCCAACAGGAAACCCTAACTGCATTAATTACGGTGTTTTATTATTATTATTTTTCTTAAACCCTAATTAGGGTTGTTTTTTTTATTATTTAGTTAGTTTAATTATTTAATTTTGTTTATTTAGTTTAATTAGTTTATTTAAATTGTAAAATTAATAGTTTTATTAAATAAATAATATAAAAATAATATTTTTATAAAAATTTTAATTTTTACACTTTTAGTATATTTTTTTATATTTTGTCCCTTTTTATTTGTTTTTAGTATAATATTTGTATTTTTCGCTTGTTTTTAGTTTTAAGATATAATTTTTGCCATAGTTATTTTTATTTCTAGATTCTTAGACTTTGCCGTAGAATCCCTTAAGTGCTTTTTCTTTGGACTAAGATCTAGGTGCTTTAGAATTTTGCGACGCCTATTTAAGTTTTAGTACCTTTTTAAGATATTGTAATTTGAGATATAGAATACTTGTAAGCCTTAAAATTTTTAGACGCAACTTTTTAGTTTTTAGTTCCTTTTTAAGTTTTAACGCGCTATTTTCTTATTTTTATTTTTAGACGCCTTTTACCTATGTATCAATTATCACTCCAATTAGTAATCTCAATTTGCAATTTTAATTTTAAGTTAGTGATAGTAATAAGGTTGGGTTAGTCGAGTGTTTTAAAGTTTTATTAGTCACTCTTTTTCTTTCTTAGTTTTCGACGCCTTTTATTTTTCAACCCTTTTCTTTTTCGACCTTTTTCGACGCGCTCTTTTTCTTTCTTATTTCTCGCCATTCTAGTTTTTAGGACATAGATTTTTATTCTATTTCTTATCTAAAATTCTTAAAATTACGAAAATTTATTTTAAGTGGTTAAATTGATATACATCAAAATTTTCTGGTTCGTAGTAATAGTTGGATTTGTACGTAGACCGGGTTATTGGAGCCAAACAGTACTCAATTATATTGAGACCAAACGAATCATGCCCCGCTGCTGCATCTTTTGGCTATTCGAAACGTGGGCAAAATCAGAAAAGTCTATTAATTGGATAACTTATATAATTTTTCTTTCCTTTTAAAAACTAATAGGATATTCAATGAATGCACCGTGCAAGACGTTCACCACCTTTTGTACGTTCACCACCTGTAACTCGATCAAGACATCTAGCAAATATTACCGCCGTTGATTTTCCTTTAGAATCGTCATCCAGTCAACCAAGTACTCCAATTCAAATTTTCGATAATCCATTTTTTGAACCCGACCTCACAATTGAGAATCCGGAGAATATTCAGGGACAATTCATAGATCCTGAACCATTAATCTTTCCTCCGGAACCACCAATCATTCAAACAGAGATTGTTGAGGAACGAACCATTAAATCAGAATCCTCTAGTGATTCCGATTCAACAAATTCAATTATGGAGAATCTGGAACCTTTAAGTATGGAAGACCGAATGAGAGCTAAACGCACTGGCCAAGGTCACGCAATTACTCATCCAGACATTAATGCGCCAGATTATGAAATCAAAGGACAAATTCTACACATGGTGACTAATCAATGCCAATTTAGTGGTGCGCCGAAGGAAGATTCAAATGAACATCTTCGTACCTTTAATAGGATCTGCACACTATTTAAAATAAGAGAAGTTGAGGATGAACAGATATATCTCATGTTATTTCCCTGGACTTTGAAGGGAGAAGCCAAAGATTGATTGGAATCGTTACCTGAAGGGGCGATTGATACATGGGACGTTTTAGTTGAAAAATTTCTTAAACAATTCTTTCCGGCATCTAAAGCCGTAAGACTTCAAGGAGAAATTGTTACGTTCACACAAAAACCGAATGAAACTCTATATGAGGCGTGGACCAGATTTCGAAAGTTATTAAGAGGATGTCCGCAACTTGGTTTAGACACCTGTCAAATAGTACAAATATTCTACCAAGGATGCGACATCACTACAAGGAAAGACATAGACATAGCAGCTGGTGGTTCTATTATGAAGAAAACAGAAACTGATGCTTATAAAATTATTGATAACACTGCTTCCCACTCACATGAGTGGCACCAAGAGAAAGATATCGTTAGATCATCTAAAGCAGCTAGAGCCGATTCTAGCCATGACTTAGATTCCATTTCCGCAAAGATAGATGCTGTCGAGAGACGAATGGAAAAGATGACTAAGGATATACACTCAATACGAATTAGTTGTGAGCAGTGTGGAGGACCACATTTGACAGAAGATTGTCTCAGTATTGAATTAACAATGGAACAAAGAGAGAATATTTCATACATAAACCAAAGGCCTAGAAATAATTATCAGAATAATTATCAACCGCCAAGACCAATTCACAATCAAAACCAGAATTATAACCGAAATGTTCCATACAACAACCAACAAGGTCTTAGCAATCAACAAGTATCCAATAATACTTACAATCAGTAAAGACCTAATTTTCAAAACAAACCACCACAAACCGATGATAAAAAGCCGAATTTAGAAGATATGATGACGAAGCTAGTTGAAACTCAAACGCAGTTTTTCACATCCCAGAAACAAACGAATGAACAAAATGCTCAAGCATTTAGAAATCAACAAGCTTCTATTCAAAATTTGGAACAAGAAGTGAGTAACCTAGCAAGGTTAATAGGTGAAAGAAAACCGGGAAGTCTACCAAGTGATACAAATGCTAACCCTCGGAATGAAACAGCTAAAGCCATTACCACAAGAAGTGGTACAACACTTAAACCACCTGAAATACCTATAAATTCTGATGAAGCTATTCCTACTCCACAAGAACCACAACCTAAACAAGATAAGGAAAAAGAACCGATAGTTGAAAAGGTTAATGAAGATAACACAGTTAAGGATAAACCTTATGTTAAACCATACCAACCACCACTTTCTTACCCGAGTAAAATGAAAAAAGAGAAACTTGAAGCCGAGCAATCCAAATTCTTGGATATGTTTAAACAGATAAATGTAAATCTTCCTTTCATTGATGTGATTTCAGGAATGCCTAGATATGCTAAATTCTTGAAAGATCTAATCTCGAATAGAAAGAAAATGGAAGAACTCTCGGCTGTTACTATGAATGCTAATTGTTCTGCAGTGCTGTTGAATAAGATACCAGAAAAATTATCTGATCCAGGAAGTTTCACAATTCCATGTTTTCTGGGTAGTCTTAGTTCAATAGAAGCATTGGCAGATTTAGGTGCTAGTATAAATTTAATGCCGTATTCACTATACGCTAAACTAGACCTTGGAGAATTGAAACCAACAAGAATAAGCATACAACTAGTCGATCGATCAATAAAATATCCTAGAGGGATAATGGAGAACATGCTAGTTAAAGTTGGTACTTTAGTATTTCCAGTAGATTTTGTTGTTCAGGACATGGAAGAAGATTCTCAAGTTCCTCTCATATTAGGAAGACCATTCTTAAACACGGCTAAAGCAATGATAGACGTGTTTGGTAAGAAATTGACCCTAAGTATAGAGGACGAGAGTGTTACCTTTTCAGTTGATAGAGCAATGCAACAACTGCAATCTACAGATGATACATGCTATTATATTCAAACTATAGAATCACATGCAGAATTGTTAGAAGAATTTCCAGAATTACAAGGAACAGGAGAATGTTTTTTAGGAGAAAGTACTGAACCAATTGATGAAACTGAAATGTTAGCTACACTAATGGCTAATGGATATGAACCAACAACAGAAGAAATTCAAATGCTAAAAGAAGAAGATAGATATCGATATAAATCATCGATAGAAGAACCACCGACATTAGAGTTAAAGCCACTTCCAAACCATTTGGAATATGCTTATTTACATGGTGAATCTGAATTACCTGTAATAATATCGTCTTCTCTTACTGAAAATGAAAAATCTCAACTCATTTCTGTGCAAAAAGCTCATAAACCAGCCATTGCATGGAAGATTCATGATATTAAAGGAATAAGTCCTTCGTATTGCACACATAAAATCCTAATGGAAGAAGGTCATAAAACGTATGTGCAACGTCAACGAAGACTAAATCCTAATATGCAAGATGTTGTTAAAAAAGAAATTATTAAACTGCTAGATGCAGGTTTAATTTATCCAATTTCTGATAGTCCATGGGTAAGCCCAGTTCAATGCGTGCCTAAGAAGGGTGGCATGATTGTCATTACAAATGAGAAAAATGAGCTTATTCCTACTAGGACTGTAACAGGATGGCGTGTGTGTATTGATTATAGAAAATTAAATGACGCCACCAGAAAAGATCACTTTCCCTTACCTTTCATTGATCAAATGTTGGAAAGATTAGCCGGAAATAGTTACTATTGTTTTCTTGATGGATTTTCCGGATATTTTCAAATTCCAATAGCACCCGAAGATCAAGAGAAAACCACGTTCACGTGCCCTTATGGTACTTTTGCTTACAAACGCATGCCATTTGGACTTTGCAACGCCCCTGCAACCTTTCAAAGGTGCATGATGGCGATTTTTCACTACATGATAGAAGAATGCATGGAAGTTTTCATGGATGACTTTTCAGTCTTCGGTGATACTTTTGAATCATGTCTAGTTAATCTTGAACGAATGCTTATTAGATGCGAACAATCAAATCTAGTACTTAATTGGGAGAAATGCCATTTCATGGTTAAAGAAGGCATCGTTCTTGGACATAAGATTTCAAAGGAAGGAATTGAAGTGGATAGAGCTAAAGTAGATGTAATTGCTAAACTTCCACATCCCACCAATGTTAGAGGAGTTAGGAGTTTTCTAGGGCATGCCGGTTTTTACCGACGTTTTATAAAAGATTTTTCTAAAATTGCCACTCCTATGAATAAACTCCTAGAAAAGGATGCTCCATTCATCTTTTCAGATGAATGCATCAAATCTTTTAATATTCTTAAAGAGAAACTCACTAATGCGCCGATCATGATAACTCCAAATTGGAATCTACCGTTTGAACTTATGTACGATGCAAGTGATTTTGCAATGGGAGCCATTTTAGGACAAAGGATTGAAAAACGATTTCAACCTATATATTATGCTAGTAAGACGTTACAAGGAGCACAAACAAATTACACAACTACTGAAAAAGAACTCCTTGCTATTGTCTTTGCATTTGACAAATTTCGATCATATCTCGTTCTAGCTAAAACGGTGGTCTATACTGACCATTATGCTCTTAGATACCTATTTTCGAAACAAGATGCCAAACCAAGATTAATCCGTTGGATCTTACTCTTACAAGAGTTCGATATCGAAATCCGAGATAAAAGAGGAGCAGAAAATCTCGCCGCTGATCATCTTTCTCGTCTTGAAAATCCTGAATTAGAAGTTCTAAATGAATCGGCCATACAAGACAACTTTCCTGATGAATAACTATTGAAGATAGATTATAATGAAATTTCATGGTTTGCAGACTATGCAAACTACTTAGTATGTGGATTCCTTGAAAAAGGATTATCATACCAAAAACGAAAGAAATTCTTCAGTGACATAAAACACTATTTCTGGGAAGATCCACATTTGTTTAAAAGTTATCCAGATGGAATAATACGCCGATGTGTATTTGGAGATGAAGCTAGTAAAATCTTAAACCATTGTCCACAGGACCAACATGAGGGCATTATGGGCCTCAACTAACAGCAAGAAAAGTTTATGATGCTGGATTCTATTGGCCTACAATTTACAAAGACGCACACCTTCTTTGCAAATCATGTGATGCTTGTCAAAGGGCCGAAAAAATAAGTCAACGTGATGAAATGCCACAAAATGTCATTCAAGTATGTGAAGTATTTGACATTTGGGGTATTGACTTTATGGGTCCATTTCCAAAATCTCATAATAATCTCTACATTCTCGTAGCCATTGATTATGTATCTAAATGGGCGGAAGCACAAGCTCTCCCAACTAACGATGCACGAGTTGTAGTCAACTTTTTAAAATGTCTTTTTGCAAGGTTTGGAACACCGAAAGCTTTAATAAGTGATCGGGGAACTCATTTCTGTAATAATCAACTTGAGAAAGTTCTTAAGAGATATGGAGTAACTCATAAAATCTCCACTGCATATCATCCACAAACAAGTGGACAAGTTGAAACTACCAACCGAGCTTTAAAACGTATTCTAGAGAAAACCATAGGATCAAATCTGAAGGAATGGTCCATAAAATTGGAGGATGCACTCTGGGCTTTTAGAACAGCCTACAAAACTCCAATTGGAACCACACCTTTTAGACTCGTTTATGGAAAAGCATGTCATCTTCCAGTAGAAATTGAACACAAAGCATTTTGGGCTTTGAAGACATGTAATCTTGATTTACATGAAGCTGGACGTCTACGGTTAAGTCAATTAAACGAATTAGAAGAATTAATACATGAAGCATACGAAAATTCATTAATCTATAAGGAAAGAACGAAGAAATGGCATGATAAAAGAATCAGAAGTTCAAAAGAATTTAAAGAAAGAGATAGAGTTCTTCTTTTCAATTCATGATTCAAGCTATTTCCTGGAAAATTGAAATCAAGATGGTCTGAAATCACAATTTCGATACCACAGCTAACTAAGTGTGGGGAGAATCAAGTCTTTAAAGAATAATATGTATTTCTGTTAGAGTTAGATTTTCTGTTTTCGTGTAGTTCTCGAAAATGGAACCCGAATGGTCTTTCCCTAGCAGACCCTAAAGAACTAGTCTTCTCCCCCCCATTCTGAATTTTTATTTTTTTAGGTTTTTATGAAATGAAGACTTCCTGTGAACTAAATCATGGTCTAATGCTACACATTTTGATCACTAAACGTAATAATGACACACTTCCGAGTGAACTGGTATCAGTAATCAGAGAAAAATTGGACGGAGTAAGAAAAGAATCCAGATGCGAAGATAATAAGTTACAATTTGGTAAAGGAAAATTAAAATCCGCAGCGAAAAGAAGAGCACGACACCTTGAAAGATGTCACAAATGCGGAAAATGGTCACATGGAGGTAAATGTTCAAATAATCAAACATATTTAAACACCGAATTTGTTACTTTATGCAGAGACGGACCGTTCATATGTTTAGAAGAAAAATCATTGAATGCTCGAGGTTACGCCTATGTAGCTATGGAAAACCAATTAAACCGACTATCTTATGAGTGGGCTAGAGCATATCACTAAGAAATCTATTTTTCACAGGTAAGTTTGTACAGTTTTCATTTTTATTTTTATTTTTTTTTTTATTTTTAACCTTTTGATAATAAACGCTAATTTGTTCGCTATAAAGTATTAAATTGGTATTGAATAAAATTAGGTTTGGCGACCGAAATTATTGATATCATACAAAAATTTATTACATCACTGCGAAATTTACCGTTTATTCTTAAGGTATAAATATCTTTAATCAATCAACCCAGAATATTTCAAAAATTCGTCATGAGTTAAATTAGGTCTTGGAACCGAAATTACTTTACCGAAAAGAGGGGCGTATGAAATGTCCCGTTCTTATTGATTAAAAACGTTCCATATTAATTGATTTCGTTGCGAGGTTTTGACCTCTATATGAGACGTTTTTCAAAGACTACATTCATTTTTAAAACAAACCATAACCTTTATTTCATAAATAAAGGTTTAAAAAGCTTTACGTAGATTATCAAATAATGATAATCTAAAATATCCTGTTTACACACGACCATTACATAATGGTTTACAATACAAATATGTTACATCGAAATCAGTTTCTTGAATGCAGTTTTTACACAATATCATACAAACATGGACTCCAAATCTTGTCCTTATTTTAGTATGCAACAGCGGAAGCTCTTAATATTCACCTGAGAATAAACATGCTTTAAACGTCAACAAAAATGTTGGTGAGTTATAGGTTTAACCTATATATATCAAATCGTAACAATAGACCACAAGATTTCATATTTCAATACACATCCCATATATAGAGATAAAAATCATTCATATGGTGAACACCTGATAACCGACATTAACAAGATGCATATATAAGAATATCCCCATCATTCCGGGACACCCTTCGGATATGATATAAATTTCGAAGTACTAAAGCATCCGGTACTTTGGATGGGGTTTGTTAGGCCCAATAGATCTATCTTTAGGATTCGCGTCAATTAGGGTGTCTGTTCCCTAATTCTTAGATTACCAGACTTTAATAAAAAGGGGCATATTCGATTTCGATAATTCAACCATAGAATGTAGTTTCACGTACTTGTGTCTATTTTGTAAATCGTTTATAAAACCTGCATGTATTCTCATCCCAAAAATATTAGATTTTAAAAGTGGGACTATAACTCACTTTCACAGATTTTTACTTCGTCGGGAAGTAAGACTTGGCCACTGGTTGATTCACGAACCTATAACAATATATACATATATATATCAAAGTATGTTCAAAATATATTTACAACACTTTTAATATATTTTGATGTTTTAAGTTTATTAAGTCAGCTGTCCTCGTTAGTAACCTACAACTAGTTGTCCACAATTAGATGTACAGAAATAAATCGATAAATATTATCTTGAATCAATCCACGACCCAGTGTATACGTATCTCAGTATTGATCACAACTCAAACTATATATATTTTGGAATCAACCTCAACCCTGTATAGCTAACTCCAACATTCACATATAGAGTGTCTATGGTTGTTCCGAAATATATATAGATGTGTCGACATGATAGGTCGAAACATTGTATACGTGTCTATGGTATCTCAAGATTACATAATATACAATACAAGTTGATTAAGTTATGGTTGGAATAGATTTGTTACCAATTTTCACGTAGCTAAAATGAGAAAAATTATCCAATCTTGTTTTACCCATAACTTCTTCATTTTAAATCCGTTTTGAGTGAATCAAATTGCTATGGTTTCATATTGAACTATATTTTATGAATCTAAACAGAAAAAGTATAGGTTTATAGTCGGAAAAATAAGTTACAAGTCGTTTTTATAAAGGTAGTCATTTCAGTCGAAAGAACGACGTCTAGATGACCATTTTAGAAAACATACTTCCACTTTGAGTTTAATCATAATTTTTTGATATAGTTTCATGTTCATAATAAAAATCATTTTCTCAGAATAACAACTTTTAAATCAAAGTTTATCATAGTTTTTAATTAACTAACCCAAAACAGCCCGCGGTGTTACTACGACGGCGTAAATCCGGTTTTACGGTGTTTTTCGTGTTTCCAGGTTTTAAATCATTAAGTTAGCATATCATATAGATATAGAACATGTGTTTAGTTGATTTTAAAAGTCAAGTTAGAAGGATTAACTTTTGTTTGCGAACAAGTTTAGAATTAACTAAACTATGTTCTAGTGATTACAAGTTTAAACCTTCGAATAAGATAGCTTTATATGTATGAATCGAATGATGTTATGAACATCATTACTACCTTAATTTCCTTGGATAAACCTACTGGAAAAGAGAAAAATGGATCTAGCTTCAATGGATCCTTGGATGGCTTGAAGTTCTTGAAGCAGAATCATGACACGAAAACAAGTTCAAGTAAGATCATCACTTGAAATAAGATTGTTATAGTTATAGAAATTGAACCAAAGTTTGAATATGATTATTACCTTGTATTAGAATGATAACCTACTGTAAGAAACAAAGATTTCTTGAGGTTGGATGATCACCTTACAAGATTGGAAGTGAGCTAGCAAACTTGAAAGTATTCTTGATTTTATGAAACTAGAACTTTTGGAATTTATGAAGAACACTTAGAACTTGAAGATAGAACTTGAGAGAGATCAATTATATGAAGAAAATTGAAGAATGAAAGTGTTTGTAGGTGTTTTTGGTCGTTGGTGTATGGATTAGATATAAAGGATATGTAATTTTGTTTTCATGTAAATAAGTCATGAATGATTACTCATATTTTTTGTAATTTTATGAGATATTTCATGCTAGTTGCAAAATGATGGTTCCCACATGTGTTAGGTGACTCACATGGGCTGCTAAGAGCTGATAATTGGAGTGTATATACCAATAGTACATACATCTAAAAGTTGTGTATTGTACGAGTACGAATACGGGTGCATGCGAGTAGAATTGTTGATGAAACTGAACGAGGATGTAATTGTAAGCATTTTTGTTAAGTAGAAGTATTTTGATAAGTGTATTGAAGTCTTTCAAAAGTGTATAAATACATATTAAAACACTACATGTATATACATTTTAACTGAGTCGTTAAGTCATCGTTAGTCGTTACATGTAAGTGTTGTTTTGAAACCTTTAGGTTAACGATCTTGTTAAATGTTGTTAACCCAATGTTTATAATATAAAATGAGATTTTAAATTATTATATTATCATAATATTATCATGTATGAATATCTCTTAATATGATATATATACATTAAATGTCTTTACAACGATAATCGTTACATATATGTCTCGTTTAAAAATCATTAAGTTAGTAGTCTTGTTTTTACATATGTAGTTCATTGTTAATATACTTAATGATATGTTTACTTATCATATTATCATGTTAACTATATATATATCCATATATATGTCATCATATAGTTTTTACAAGTTTTAACGTTCGTGAATCACCGGTCAACTTGGGTGGTCAATTGTCTATATGAAACATATTTTAATTAATCAAGTCTTAACATGTTTGATTGCTTAACATGTTGGAAACATTTAATCATGTAAATATCAATCTCAATTAATATATATAAACATGGAAAAGTTCGGGTCACTACAGTACCTACCCGTTAAATAAATTTCGTCCCGAAATTTTAAGCTGTTGAAGGTGTTGACGAATCTTCTGGAAATAGATGCGGGTATTTCATCTTCATCTGATCTTCACGCTCCCAGGTGAACTCGGGTCCTCTACGAGCATTCCATCGAACCTTAACAATTGGTATCTTGTTTTGCTTAAGTCTTTTAACCTCACGATCCATTATTTCGACGGGTTCTTCGATGAATTGAAGTTTTTCGTTGATTTGGATTTCATCTAACGGAATAGTGAGATCTTCTTTAGCAAAACATTTCTTCAAATTCGAGACGTGGAAAGTGTTATGTACAGCCGCGAGTTGTTGAGGTAACTCTAGTCGGTAAGCTACTGGTCCGACACGATCAATAATCTTGAATGGTCCAATATACCTTGGATTTAATTTCCCTCGTTTACCAAATCGAACAACGCCTTTCCAAGGTGCACCTTTAAGCATGACCATCTCTCCAATTTCAAATTCTATATCTTTTCTTTTAATGTCAGCGTAGCTCTTTTGTCGACTTTGGGCGGTTTTCAACCGTTGTTGAATTTGGATGATCTTCTCGGTAGTTTCTTGTATAATCTCCTGACCCGTAATCTGTCTATCCCCCACTTCACTCCAACAAATCGGAGACCTGCACTTTCTACCATAAAGTGCTTCAAACGGCGCCATCTCAATGCTTGAATGGTAGCTGTTGTTGTAGGAAAATTCTGCTAACGGTAGATGTCGATCCCAACTATTTCCGAAATCAATAACACATGCTCGTAGCATGTCTTCAAGCATTTGTATCTTCCTTTCGCTCTGCCCATCAGTTTGTGGATGATAGGCAGTACTCATGTCTAGACGAGTTCCTAATGCTTGCTGTAATGTCTGCCAGAATCTTGAAATAAATCCACCATCCCTATCAGAGATAATAGAGATTGGTATTCCATGTCTGGAGACGACTTCCTTCAAATACAGTCGTGCTAACTTCTCCATCTTGTCATCTTCTCTTATTGGCAGGAAGTGTGCTGATTTGGTGAGACGATCAACTATTACCCAAATAGTATCAAAACCACTTGCAGTCCTTGGCAATTTAGTGATGAAATCCATGGTAATGTTTTCCCATTTCCATTCTGGGATTTCGGGTTGTTGAAGTAGACCTGATGGTTTCTGATGCTCAGCTTTGACCTTAGAACACGTCAAACATTATCCTACGTATTTAGCAACATCGGCTTTCATACCCGGCCACCAAAAATGTTTCTTGAGATCCTTGTACATCTTCCCCGTTCCAGGATGTATTGAGTATCTGGTTTTATGAGCTTCTCTAAGTACCATTTCTCTCATATCTCCAAATTTTGGTACCCAAATCCTTTCAGCCCTATACCGGGTTCCGTCTTCCCGAATATTAAGATGCTTCTCCGATCCTTTGGGTATTTCATCCTTTAAATTTCCCTCTTTTAAAACTCCTTGTTGCGCCTCCTTTATTTGAGTAGTAAGGTTATTATGAATCATTATATTCATAGATTTTACTCGAATGGGTTCTCTGTCCTTCCTGCTCAAGGCATCGGCTACCACATTTGCCTTCCCCGGGTGGTAACGAATCTCAAAGTCGTAATCATTCAATAATTCAATCCACCTACGCTGCCTCATATTCAGTTGTTTCTGATTAAATATGTGTTGAAGACTTTTGTGGTCGGTATATATAATACTTTTGACCCCATATAAGTAGTGCCTCCAAGTCTTTAATGCAAAAACAACCGCGCCTAATTCCAAATTATGCGTCGTATAATTTTGTTCGTGAATCTTCAATTGTCTAGACGCATAAGCAATCACCTTCGTTCGTTGCATTAATACACAACCGAGACCTTGCTTTGATGCATCACAATAAATCACAAAATCATCATTCCCTTCAGGCAATGACAATATAGGTGCTGTAGTTAGCTTTTTCTTCAATAACTGAAACGCTTTCTCTTGTTCATCATTCCATTCAAATTTCTTCCCTTTATGCGTTAATGCAGTCAAGGGTTTTGCTATTCTGGAAAAGTCTTGGATGAACCTTCTGTAGTAACCAGCTAGTCCTAAAAACTGGCGTATGTGTTTCGGAGTTTTCGGGGTTTTCCACTTTTCAACAGTTTCTATCTTTGCCGGATCCACCTTAATACCTTCTTTGTTCACTATGTGACCGAGGAATTGAACTTTTTCCAACCAAAATGCACACTTTGAAAACTTAGCGTACAATTCTTCCTTCCTCAATACTTCTAACACCTTTCTCAAATGTTCACCGTGTTCTTGGTCATTCTTTGAGTAAATAAGTATGTCATCAATGAAAACAATGACAAACTTGTCAAGGTATGGTCCACACACTCGGTTCATAAGGTCCATGAACACAGCTGGTGCATTAGTTAAACCAAACGACATGACCATAAACTCGTAATGACCGTAACGTGTTCTGAAAGCAGTCTTTGGAATATCATCTTCTTTCACCCGCATTTGATGATACCCGGAACGTAAGTCAATCTTTGAATAAACAGACGAGCCTTGTAGTTGATCAAATAAGTCGTCGATTCTCGGTAGTGGGTAGCGGTTCTTGATGGTAAGTTTGTTCAACTCTCGGTAGTCGATACACAACCTGAATGTACCATCTTTCTTCTTGACAAACAAAACAGGAGCTCCCCATGGTGATGTGCTTGGTCGAATGAAACCACGCTCTAAAAGTTCTTGTAATTGGCTTTGTAGTTCTTTCATCTCGCTGGGTGCGAGTCTGTAAGGAGCACGAGCTATTGGTGCAGCTCCTGGTACAAGATCTATTTGAAATTCAACGGATCGATGTGGGGGTAATCCCGATAATTCTTTCGGAAATACATCAGGAAATTCTTTTGCGACGGGAACATCATTGATGCTCTTTTCTTCAGTTTGTACTTTCTCGACGTGTGCTAGAACAGCATAGCAACCTTTTCTTATTAGTTTTTGTGCCTTCAAATTACTAATAAGATGTAGCTTCGTGTTGCCCTTTTCTCCGTACACCATTAAGGGTTTTCCTTTTTCTCGTATAATGCGAATTGCATTTTTGTAACAAACGATCTCCGCTTTCACTTCTTTCAACCAGTCCATACCGATTATCACATCAAAACTCCCTAACTCTACTGGTATCAAATCAATCTTAAATGTTTCGCTAACTAGTTTAATTTCTCGATTCCGACATATATTATCTGCTGAAATTAATTTACCATTTGCTAATTCGAGTAAAAATTTACTATCCAAAGGCGTCAATGGACAACTTAATTTAGCACAAAAATCTCTACTCATATAGCTTCTATCCGCACCCGAATCAAATAAAACGTAAGCAGATTTATTGTCAATAAGAAACGTACCCGTAACAAGCTCCGGGTCTTCTTGTGCCTCTGCCGCATTAATATTGAAAACTCTTCCGCGGCCTTGTCCATTCGTGTTCTCCTGGTTTGGGCAATTTCTAATAATGTGGCCCGGTTTTCCACATTTATAACAAACTACATTGGCATAACTTGCTCCGACACTACTTGCTCCGCCATTACTCGTTCCGACACCATTTGTTCCTTTCGTTCTATTAACCCCTGGTCCGTAGACCTCACACTTCGCCGCGCTATGACCATTTCTTTTACACTTGTTGCAAAATTTGGTGCAGAACCCCGAGTGATTCTTTTCACACCTTTGGCATAGCTGCTTCTGATTGTTGTTGTTGTTGCGGTTATTATTGTTGTTGGGATGATTGTTGTAGTTGCTGTTGTTGTTGTTGTTGTTGTTGTTGTTGTTGTTGTTGTTGTTGTGCCATTTGTTGTAGTTGCGATTGATGTTGCGATTGTTAGGATAATTGTTGCGATTATTGTTGTAATTGCTGTTGTTGTTGTATTGGTGATTCTTATCACCGTTTTCCTCCCACTTTCTTTTGACTTGCTTCACATTGGCCTCTTCAGCAGTCTGTTCTTTAATTCTTTCTTCAATCTGGTTCACTAGTTTGTGAGCCATTCTACATGCCTGTTGTATGGAGGCGGGCTCGTGTGAACTTATATCTTCTTGGATTCTTTCCGGTAATCCTTTCACAAACGCGTCGATCTTCTCTTCCTCATCTTCGAATGCTCCCGGACACAATAGGCACAATTCTGTGAATCGTCTTTCGTACGTGGTAATATCAAATCCTTGGGTTCGTAACCCTCTAAGTTCTGTCTTGAGCTTATTGACCTCGGTTCTGGGACGGTACTTCTCGTTCATCAAGTGCTTGAATGCTGACCACGGTAGTGCGTACGCATCGTCTTGTCCCACTTGCTCTAGATAGGTATTCCACCATGTTAACGCAGAACCTGTGAAGGTATGCGTAGCGTACTTCACTTTGTCCTCTTCAGTACACTTACTTATGGCAAACACCGATTCGACCTTCTCGGTCCACCGTTTCAATCCGATCGGTCCTTCGGTTCCATCAAATTCCAAAGGTTTGCAGGCAGTGAATTCTTTGTAGGTGCATCCTACACGATTTCCTGTACTGCTAGATCCAAGGTTATTGTTGGTATGTAGCGCAGCCTGTACTGCGGCTATGTTTGAAACTAGAAAAGTACGGAATTCCTCTTCATTCATATTAACGGTGTGTCGAGTAGTCGGTGCCATTTCCTTCAAAATAGTTAAATGGAATAAGTTAATCATACAGAATATTAAGAGTAGTTAATAGTATTTCGTAGCATAATATGAACTCATTTATAAAAGCTTTTTCTTCATATTAGCGTTTTATAAGTTTAAATTCGGGTAGTACCTACCCGTTAAGTTCATACTTAGTAGCTAATATACAATTCAACTACTACGATTCTATATGAAAAACTGGTTATAATAATATTTCGCGTTCAAACTTTTACACAATATTTTACAAACTTACAATACCGCTTATTTTACATATAGCATGAAATATAGCACACAATAAATTTGATACAAGATGGTTGTGAAGATAATTCTAGCTAGTACACAAGTCGTTCAGCAAAGGCAATAAAGACACGTAATTCATACGTCCAGAAACAAGTCATGCATTCTGGTTTTACTAGGACTACTTCCCATCCTTGGTCTTGTGGAACATAACCGTTATGGCCGTTGATAAGACAGCGTGTTGTAACATCGTCAAAGGGATGAGGGTTACGTAATGTCCAACAGTCCCGTAATAATCTAAAAACCTCATTTCTTACCCCAATTACCGACTCCGTCACTTGTGGAAACGTTTTGTTTAATAGTTGTAGCCCGATGTTCTTGTTCTCACATTGGTGAGAAGCGAACATTACTAATCCATAAGCATAACATGCTTCTTTATGTTGCATGTTAGCCGCTTTTTCTAAATCACGAAGTCCAATATTCGGATATATTGAGTCAAAATAATTTCTTAACCCGTTGCGTAAAATAGCATTTGGGTTCCCCACAATATATGCGTCAAAGTAAACACATCGTAACTTATGGGTTTCCCAATGTGATATCCCCCATCTTTCAAAAGAAAGTATCTTATAAACCAAGACATTCTTGGAACGTTCTTCGAATGTCTTACAAACTGATCTCGCCTTAAATAGTTGTGCCGAGGAATTCTGACCGACTCTAGACAAGATTTCATCAATCATGTCTCCGGGTAGGTCTCTTAAAATATTGGGTTGTCTATCCATTTTGTGTTTTTAAACTGTAAAATAGACAAGAGTTAGATTCATAAAAAAAATACTTATTAATACAAGCAATTTTTACATATATCATAAAGCATAAGCACACTATATTACATATATTACACCACACGAATACAACTATCTTATTCCGACTCGCTCGTTTCTTCTTCTTCGGTTTTGGTTCGTTTTGCCAGGTTTCTAGGGATATATGATGTTCCCCTAATACGAGCCGTAATTTTCCACATTGGTTTAGAAAAACCTGGTGGTTTAGAGGTTCCCGGGTCATTGTTACAACTTAAGGACTTCGGGGGTTGACGATACATATAAAGTTCATCGGGGTTGGAATTAGATTTCTCTATTTTTATGCCCTTTCCCTTATTATTTTCTTTTGCCTTTTTAAATTCAGTTGGGGTAATTTCTATAACATCATCGGAATTCTCGTCGGAATCCGATTCATCGGAGAATTGGTAATCCTCCCAATATTTTGCTTCCTTGGCGGAAACACCATTGACCATAATTAACCTTGGTCGGTTGGTTGAGGATTTTCTTTTACTTAACCGTTTTATTATTTCCCCCACCGGTTCTATTTCTTCATCCGGTTCCTCCTCTTCCGGTTCTGATTCTTCTTCCGGTTCCGACTCTTCTTCCGGTTCCTCTTCGGGAACTTGTGAATCAGTCCACGAATCATTCCAATTTACATTTGACTCTTCATTATTATTAGGTGATTCAATGGGACTTGTTCTAGAGGTAGACATCTATCACATAATATCAAACGCGTTAAGAGATTAATATATCACATAATATTCACATGTTAAAAATATATAGTTTCCAACAAAATTTGTTAAGCAATCATTTTTCAAGTAAACACGGTCAAAGTCCAGACTCACTAATGCATCCTAACAAACTCGATAAGACACACTAATGCAAAATTCTGGTTCTCTAAGACCAACGCTCGGATACCAACTGAAATGTCCCGTTCTTATTGATTAAAAACGTTCCATATTAATTGATTTCGTTGCGAGGTTTTGACCTCTATATGAGACGTTTTTCAAAGACTACATTCATTTTTAAAACAAACCATAACCTTTATTTCATAAATAAAGGTTTAAAAAGATTTACGTAGATTATCAAATAATGATAATCTAAAATATCCTGTTTACACACGACCATTACATAATGGTTTACAATACAAATATGTTACATCGAAATCAGTTTCTTGAATGCAGTTTTTACACAATATCATACAAACATGGACTCCAAATCTTGTCCTTATTTTAGTATGCAACAGCGGAAGCTCTTAATATTCACCTGAGAATAAACATGCTTTAAACGTCAACAAAAATGTTGGTGAGTTATAGGTTTAACCTATATATATCAAATCGTAACAATAGACCACAAGATTTCATATTTCAATACACATCCCATACATAGAGATAAAAATCATTCATATGGTGAACACCTGGTAACCGACATTAACAAGATGCATATATAAGAATATCCCCATCATTCCGGGACACCCTTCGGATATGATATAAATTTCGAAGTACTAAAGCATCCGGTACTTTGGATGGGGTTTGTTAGGCCCAATAGATCTATCTTTAGGATTCGCGTCAATTAGGGTGTCTGTTCCCTAATTCTTAGATTACCAGACTTTAATAAAAAGGGGCATATTCGATTTCGATAATTCAACCATAGAATGTAGTTTCACGTACTTGTGTCTATTTTGTAAATCGTTTATAAAACCTGCATGTATTCTCATCCCAAAAATATTAGATTTTAAAAGTGGGACTATAACTCACTTTCACAGATTTTTACTTCGTCGGGAAGTAAGACTTGGCCACTGGTTGATTCACGAACCTATAACAATATATACATATATATCAAAGTATGTTCAAAATATATTTACAACACTTTTAATATATTTTGATGTTTTAAGTTTATTAAGTCAGCTGTCCTCGTTAGTAACCTACAACTAGTTGTCCACAGTTAGATGTACAGAAATAAATCGATAAATATTATCTTGAATCAATCCACGACCCAGTGTATACGTATCTCAGTATTGATCACAACTCAAACTATATATATTTTGGAATCAACCTCAACCCTGTATAGCTAACTCCAACATTCACATATAGAGTGTCTATGGTTGTTCCGAAATATATATAGATGTGTCGACATGATAGGTCGAAACATTGTATACGTGTCTATGGTATCTCAAGATTACATAATATACAATACAAGTTGATTAAGTTATGGTTGGAATAGATTTGTTACCAATTTTCACGTAGCTAAAATGAGAAAAATTATCCAATCTTGTTTTACCCATAACTTCTTCATTTTAAATCCGTTTTGAGTGAATCAAATTGCTATGGTTTCATATTGAACTATATTTTATGAATCTAAACAGAAAAAGTATAGGTTTATAGTCGGAAAAATAAGTTACAAGTCGTTTTTGTAAAGGTAGTCATTTCAGTCGAAAGAACGACGTCTAGATGACCATTTTAGAAAACATACTTCCACTTTGAGTTTAATCATAATTTTTGGATATAGTTTCATGTTCATAATAAAAATCATTTTCTCAGAATAACAACTTTTAAATCAAAGTTTATCATAGTTTTTAATTAACTAACCCAAAACAGCCCGCGGTGTTACTACGACGGCGTAAATCCGGTTTTACGGTGTTTTTCGTGTTTCCAGGTTTTAAATCCTTAAGTTAGCATATCATATAGATATAGAACATGTGTTTAGTTGATTTTAAAAGTCAAGTTAGAAGGATTAACTTTTGTTTGCGAACAAGTTTAGAATTAACTAAACTATGTTCTAGTGATTACAAGTTTAAACCTTCGAATAAGATAGCTTTATATGTTTGAATCGAATGATGTTATGAACATCATTACTACCTTAATTTCCTTGGATAAACCTACTGGAAAAGAGAAAAATGGATCTAGCTTCAATGGATCCTTGGATGGCTTGAAGTTCTTGAAGCAGAATCATGACACGAAAACAAGTTCAAGTAAGATCATCACTTGAAATAAGATTGTTATAGTTATAGAAATTGAACCAAAGTTTGAATATGATTATTACCTTGTATTAGAATGATAACCTACTGTAAGAAACAAAGATTTCTTGAGGTTGGATGATCACCTTACAAGATTGGAAGTGAGCTAGCAAACTTGAAAGTATTCTTGATTTTATGAAACTAGAACTTTTGGAATTTATGAAGAACACTTAGAACTTGAAGATAGAACTTGAGAGAGATCAATTAGATGAAGAAAATTGAAGAATGAAAGTGTTTGTAGGTGTTTTTGGTCGTTGGTGTATGGATTAGATATAAAGGATATGTAATTTTGTTTTCATGTAAATAAGTCATGAATGATTACTCATATTTTTTGTAATTTTATGAGATATTTCATGCTAGTTGCCAAATGATGGTTCCCACATGTGGTAGGTGACTCACATGGGCTGCTAAGAGCTGATCATTGGAGTGTATATACCAATAGTACATACATCTAAAAGTTGTGTATTGTACGAGTACGAATACGGGTGCATGCGAGTAGAATTGTTGATGAAACTGAACGAGGATGTAATTGTAAGCATTTTTGTTAAGTAGAAGTATTTTGATAAGTGTATTGAAGTCTTTCAAAAGTGTATAAATACATATTAAAACACTACATGTATATACATTTTAACTGAGTCGTTAAGTCATCGTTAGTCGTTACATGTAAGTGTTGTTTTGAAACCTTTAGGTTAACGATCTTGTTAAATGTTGTTAACCCAATGTTTATAATATCAAATGAGATTTTAAATTATTATATTATCATAATATTATCATGTATGAATATCTCTTAATATGATATATATACATTAAATGTCTTTACAACGATAATCGTTACATATATGTCTCGTTTAAAAATCATTAAGTTAGTAGTCTTGTTTTTACATATGTAGTTCATTGTTAATATACTTAATGATATGTTTACTTATCATATTATCATGTTAACTATATATATATCCATATATATGTCATCATATAGTTTTTACAAGTTTTAACGTTCGTGAATCACCGGTCAACTTGGGTGGTCAATTGTCTATATGAAACATATTTTAATTAATCAAGTCTTAACAAGTTTGATTGCTTAACATGTTGGAAACATTTAATCATGTAAATATCAATCTCAATTAATATATATAAACATGGAAAAGTTCGGGTCACTACAGCGTATATTTTTGATAATATTTGATTGATTAAAGTGGGATAAAAGTCAAAAAGATTTTTAATTTTATTTTTACCATGTTTTTGAAATTAATAATAAATTAATATTGTGCAATTTTTAAAATTAAAATATTTAAAATTGTAAATATTTGAAAAAAATATTTTTTTTAAGTTTGTATGTATAAAAACAAAAATATAATATAAGTTTGGTGTGAATTTTTAATTTATAATATGAATTTTTAATTTTATGCATTTTAAATTTAAGTTTGGTGTGAATTTAAAAACAAAAATTTACTTTATTTCTCTAAATTAAAAATATGATTTTTAAAATTCGTCGTAAGTTGAAGACTAGGTCGTTGAACCGAAATTGCTTTACCCGAGGGAGGGACGAGAACTTTTATTATCATTATTTTTAATCTTATTGAATTAAAGTATGCCAAAAACATTAAAAAAACCAAAAATCTTTACTTTTAAAATCCACGCTTTAAATTGACAAATTTTAAAATTTTGTCGAGGGACAGACTAGGACAACGATCCGAAACGCCCTCGCTCCTAAAAAGAAACAAATTTTTAAAATTATATTAATTTTATGTTTTATTTAGTTTAAGGTTCAAAAAAAAAAAAAAAAAAAAAAACCTGAAATCACTGTAGCCGGGTACCCATGCGATCGCATGGGATTCTCCTTATACCTCCATGCGATCGCATGGAGGCAAAAATCTGGCCAGGATCAAAACAGACAGCGAGTCTGCTTCCACACACACAACACAAACAAATACACGAAAACACTCCCAAATTGTCCCTAAAATTTGCAATTTTTCACCGTAATTCATCAAATTTCTTGCTCTAATCATGCCTAGATTCTCATTCTTCAGCAAAAAGGTAAAAATTACACCCCTAAACTCATAAATTTCCTAGTTTTTGTGATAATTACCAATATTTTACCTAATGCAATTTTGTTACTTTCTAGTGTAATTAGTGTTAAATTGTTAGTATTTTATGCATGTATAACCTAGATTGATGCTATTTAACATGATTTGAAGTCAAAAACTTCAAAAATTTTAGAAATCTAGGGTTTGTGTTCTTGAGCAATTTGGGGCTTTTTGATATAAACAGGTTATGGCCGATTTTTGTCATGAATTATTGCTAAATTGAGTAATGTAACATGTTTAGATAGTTAAATGATCCAAACATTGATCCTAAACATGATTTTTAGAGATTAAAGTGGACTTTTTAAGTCCAAAATTCATGAACTTGATTAATTTGATATATTTGCCATTTGAGACTTGTTTAATTGTTAGTAATGACTATTTTGACATGTTATTTGAGTTAAATGCTTATGAACTTTGTCTACATTTTCATATGTGCTTATTTGGAAAAGTGTAGAATTGTGAAAAATTGTGAAAATGTGTATAAGTTTAATTTTGATTTAACATGTTATTGTGATTGTTTTAAGTTGTTATTTTGATAACACTAATGCATATTTAGATGCACAAATTTTGTGTTTAATTTGTTTTGCAGAAAGCCGATACTGGAGGTTCAGGAGCATCATCATCTAGACGACCTGCTCCAGCTCCAGAACCAGAACCAGAAATGCAATATGAACCTGAACAACAACCACAACAGGAACCACAACAACAGCCTGATCATCACGTACCTTATTATGATCCGGTACAGTTTGTTGATGAATTCATAGTATTTCCAATGAGGCCGCCAGTAGAATTCCCAACGATTCCTAAGCACACTCTGCATCTTAATCTGACATTTAATAGGAGATGGAGAGATTACGAGACATATCAAAGGAACAAATTCAAATTGGTAACAAAAAATGTAGAGGTGCCAAGGGTAATCGATTGGGCTCCTTTGGAAACGGTCCATCTAGCTGACCGTGTTAGACAGCTTTTGGTTCAAAGGTATGGCAGTTCTTCTTTTAAAGATTGGGAACATCTTTTCACCATTCGTAGACCTGTATATAAGGAATGGTGTGTTGATTTGATGAGTACTGTATCACTTGATACAAATATAGTTAGAATAGATGATAGAAGATTTCTTAGGTTTATCCTTGGTGGTAGGATGTACAGAATGTCCATGCTGGACATGGCCAGGGCTTTACATATATATACTCCTGGTGAGTTGCTACTACCCGATTGTACAAATTTGATTCATTATGGTGAAAGGGTAGATAGTAACTTTGACGCTGACGCCATATGGAGGCGTATGTCACATTTTGATGTTTTTACACGAGCAGGAGGACACTCCTATAAACATATTGACAGAGCCGAGCTTCATATCATTCATAGATTTTTGGCTAACTCGATTACACAGAGAGGTCACAATAAGGAGAAAATAACCTTACATGATTTATTCTACCTAAAGTGTATTCGGGATCCTAGAAGCTTTGTCAATATCCCTTACTGTGTTGCTTTTTATTTATCTAAAATGGTAGAGGGAATGCAGGACGGGAGTATAATAGGAGGAGGTATTTTTGTTACTCTCATTGGAGAGTATTTAGGTGTTGATAGGAACCAAGGGGGTCCATTACAGCTTTGTAGAGAACAGGTTGAGCCCTTAGGATTGAAAGTTTATGTGGGTGCTAAAGTATTAAAAAGTAGACGCAACCAGGCAGTACCCTATGAGGGACCTCATCCACAGGTAGAAAGGGGCTCAGACGAGGAAATGGAGGAAGCGGAAGACATTAGGGATGTCTTACGAGATGCTATTCTTGACGTCCACGTTCGCATAGATGAGGAATCAATGACTAACGCGGCCAGACATAGTATGTATGAGAAGTGGAACTCCGAGCGAGTATACGAGGATTATAGGCGACGCCAACACGATAGCTGGTTAGTTCATCAGCACCAAATCATGAGCCAGCTATCATATCAGGTACCAAATAATTACGTGCCTACTAGACCTGCTTATTTTCCGCCACACAGCCCCGAGATCCGACCACCCTTTAACCGGTATGACTATAACCAAGCCTATCAGAACACCTATAACCAACAATGGAACCTGCCTGACGAGATGAACTGGAACCCCTATCCAGACTGATTTGGTTCCATTGGTTATTTTTATGATTTTTATGTTTTTATCTTTTTAATTATTCATGTTTAAACTTATGATATTGTGTTACTTTAATGTATTGTTTAATATTTTTATTATTGTGTACTAATATTTCACATTTAGGATTTGAAAGTGGGATATTAAGTCCCATTTCAAATTGCCATGCATGTTTATATTTGTATGTATGTATATTGTCGATTGTACAAAACAGGGTAAAACAGCGCATTTTCAAAGACTGGCATTAAGTTCAGCAAAAGCTATTAATTTTGACGACAAGATGAAAAATAAATGTGATGTAACAACAGACAGAATGAATAAATGATATGCACCATTTATCATTCAGCAAACAAACGCCAATATGTTTGGAAACTTTGGTAAAATTTAATCATTTTTTTGCGCTAATCACCCTCAATAATTTAAATTGTTACTGATTTCTTGCAAATGAGGGCATTGCAAGATCTTAAGTGTGGGAAGGGGTTAAATTCTTTTGGATTTTTATAATTTTTACTTTAAATACTTGGTTACCATTAAAAATACTAGTAAAGCAGTAGTTGTATTAGAATCTAGTGCTCTCTGATAATAAAGAACAGCCCTAGTCTTATATACTAACTACCCAATTCTAGTAAAAAATTTCAAAATTTTCAATTAAATGAATTCAAAATCATGTTTATACATATTTATGAACGATAAAACTAGGTGTTAACACCGAAATTATTGTTACCTCGGAATGGACATAAATTGAGAAACAAACCAAAATGTTAGAATTCATTTAAGAATGGAATAGAGGAGAACAAAAAGGCAAATAAAAGAAAATAAAAGCCAAGTGTGGGAAATTTTTACCAAGTTATTCAAAATATATATCACATATTTTTGTACAAATAACTGAAAATACTTTTGTTTTGGACGAAAATAAAAAGTTTTACCCGATTTACTGTAATATATTTGAAAGAAAGATGGATCTACACAATGAATCAATTCCATCATTTAAAGGAAGTAAAGTCTTCCCAAAAAAACGCGCTTCTTGATTTAGGTCATGAAGTTGTTGTCCAGACCAGCTGTAGGTTGACGAAAAACCTAGAAAAGTCATCACTAAAATCAGCAGGAAATCCACGGACCTCACCATCAAACAGGGTCGCCAAGTGGTCAGACTTATCCTAACCATGAGAGGATCTGTCTTGTACAATGGGGGAGCACCGTGCAAATTAGCTTGATAAGACTAATGAATCAGATCCCCAGAAAGGATAATCTCCTTTAAAGATCAAAAATCAGCTTTTAAGACTGATATTACTCAATCCTAGAGATTGACCTTAAAGATTGAGAATTACTAACTCATGGAATTCGATGATATCTAAACTCGAGCTTGAACGAGAAAATATTTTGATCAAAATTACAAACCGATTTGTTTTCTGAAAACCTATTTTCAATGCGTTCATTACCATTGAACGTAAAATCCTAGAAATTCACCTCGAATTCATTAGGTCACCTGAACCAAATCGGGTGTCAACCGTAAGAACGGTGGTTGCATAGCATGGTCAAAGACAGGACCTTGTGCCAGACCGAAAAATTATAAGGGTGAGCTTTACTATTGCTCCTACAAAGGATAGTAATTGCGTCCGACACGTTATAGACCATAATTAAAAGCATGTCAGGGGACATTGCCTTAACAGTTGCTTGTTCAACGCTTTCCTTTACAACCGGACGGTAGTTTATCGAAAGGTAATATTCGGAGCAAGTATACTGGACGTGTTGCTTTCCCAATACAAGGTTAGCAAGTGGGTGACACAAAACCGCAAGTTTTGAGCTAAAATTTTCAAATCTGAAACCCACCAAACCCACAAAAAGAATTTGCAAACACCGGTGAAGGGTTATTCCGGAAAACTTATCTAGGGTAAAAGCTAGATTTAATTTTCAAAAGATCAAATGTTTTCATAAAGATCCAATTTCCTTAAAGGATCTAAATTTTATAGTCATGTGGGACTGTAAACCACAACGTTACTGCCATTGTTTATACCGCCGTAAAGAAATCACTGATGTACAAAGTGTGAAGAATAAAGAAGTGATTCTAGTATTTCAAGACTATATTGCTTGAGGACAAGCAACGCTCAAGTGTGGGAATATTTGATAATGCTAAAAACGAACATATATTTCATAGCATTATCCCTCAAGAAAGACAAGCTTTTAGTTGCAACTGTTCTATTTACAAGTGATATTCGTTTAAAAAATAAAAGGTGAAGACAAAAGACAGATTCGACAAATTGAAGACGCAAACGACCAAAAAGCTCAAAAGTACAAAATACAAACAAAGAGGTTCCAATTATTGATAAGAAACGTCTCAAAATTACAAGAGTACAAGATTCAAAATGCAAAGTACAAGATATTAAATTATACGCAAGGACGTTCAAAAATCCGGAACCGGGACCAGAGTCAACTCTCAACGCTCGACGCAACGGACTAAAAATTATAAGTCAACTATGCACATGAATATAATATAATATATAATTAATTCTTAAAATTAATATATATATTATATTATATTTAAAAACCGTCGGCAGAAGAAAACAACCAAATGTGGCTCTCCCCAGCTGGCCATGCGATCGCATGAGCTGGAGGAGCAAAACTCATGCGATCGCATGAGCATCTTTTCCAGCTCACAAGGCCTATAAAAATCGAGCTTTGGTGTACCACAAAACACATCTTTTTCTCATTCACTCATATGTAAACGTGTATATATATATATATATATATATATATATATATATATATATATATATATATATATATATATATATATTTTAATTTTAATTTTAAATCCTAATAATAAGGGTATGTTAGCGAATGTTGTAAGGGTCGAAATTCTGTCAGTGTAACGCTACGCTATTTTTAATTATTGTAAGTTATGTTCAACCTTTTTAATTTAATGTCTCGTAGCTAAGTTATTATTATGCTTATTTAATCCGAAGTAATCATGATGTTGGGCTAATTACTAAATTTGGGTAATTGGGCTTTGTACCATAATTGGGGTTTGGACAAAAGAACGACACTTGTGGAAATTAGACTATGGGCTATTAATGGGCTTTATATTTGTTTAACTAAATGATAGTTTGCTAATTTTAATATAAAGATTTACAATTGGACGTCCCTATAAATAACCATATACACTCAATCGGACACGATGGGCGGGGTATTTATATGTACGAATAATCGTTCATTTAACCGGACACGGGAATGGATTAATAGTCTATGGAATTATTAAAACAGGGGTGAAATTATGTACAAGGACACTTGGTATAATTGATAACAAAGTATTAAAACCTTGGGTTACACGCAGTCGATAACCTGGTGTAATTATTAAACAAAGTATTAAAATCTTGTTACAGTTTAAGTCCCCAATTAGTTGGAATATTTAACTTCGGGTATAAGGATAATTTGACGAGGACACTCGCACTTTATATTTATGACTGATGGACTGTTATGGACAAAAACCAGACGGACATATTAAGTAATCCAGGACAAAGGACAATTAACCCATGGGCATAAAACTAAAATCAACATGTCAAACATCATGATTACGGAAGTTTAAATAAGCATAATTCTTTTATCTCATATTTAATTTCCTTTATTTTATATTTAATTGCACTTTTAATTATCGCACTTTTATTTATTGTCATTGTATTTAATTGCACTTTTAATTATCGTACTTTTTAATTATCGCAATTTTATTTTATCGCACTTTTATTTATCGCAATTTCATTATCGTTATTTATTTTACGCTTTAAATTAAGTCTTTTATTTATTTTTAATATTTTACATTAGGTTTTAACTGCGACTAAAGTTTTAAAATCGACAAACCGGTCATTAAACGGTAAAAAACCCCCCTTTATAATAATAATATTACTTATATATTTGTATTTTTATAAAATAAAACTAATATAGCGTTAAGCTTTGTTTAAATATTTTCCCTGTGGAACGAACCGGACTTACTAAAAACTACACTACTGTACGATTAGGTACACTGCCTATAAGTGTTGTAGCAAGGTTTAGTTATATCCGTTCTATAAATAAATAAATATCTTGTGTAAAATTGTATCATATTTAATAGTTTTTCCTAGTAAAATATAAGCTATTTTATATACACCTTGCATAACATCAATATACATTTTAACTGAGTCGTTAAGTCATCGTTAGTCATTACATGTAAATGTTGATTTGAAACCTTTAAGTTAACGATCATGTTAAATGTTGTTAATCCAATGTATATTATATCTAAAGAGATGTTAAATTGTTACATTATCATGATATTATGATAAATAATATATCTTAGTATGATATATATACAGTTAAATGTCGTTACAACGATAATCGTTACATATATGTCTCGTTTCGAAATCATTAAGTTAGTAGTCTTATTTTTTACATATGTAGTTCATTGTTAATATGCTTAATGATATATTTACTTATCATTTAACATAATTAACCAAGTGTATCAATATCTTAATATGATTCATTTGTACTTAGTAAGACGTTGATATAACGATAATCGTTATATATATATCATTTTCGAGTTTCTTAAATTCAATAGTCTCATTTTTATGTATATAACTCATTGTTAAAATACCTAATGAGATACTTACTTATCACAATATCATGTTAACTATATATATAATCATATATATGTCATCATATAGTTTTTACAAGTTTTAACATTCGTGAATCACCGGTCAACTTGGGTGGTCAATTGTCTATATGAAACCTATTTAAATTAATCAAGTCTTAACAAGTTTGATTGCTTAACATGTTGGAAACACTTAATCATGTAAATAACAATTTCATTTAATATATATAAACATGGAAAAGTTCGGGTCACTACAGTACCTACCCGTTAAATAAATTTCGTCCCTAAATTTTAAGCTGTTGAAGGTGTTGACGAATCATCTGGAAATAGATGCGGGTATTTCTTCTTCATCTGATCTTCACGCTCCCAGGTGAACTCGGGTCCTCTACAAGCATTCCATCGAACCTTAACAATCGGTATCTTGTTTTTCTTAAGTCTCTTAACCTCACGATCCATTATTTCGACGGGTTCTTCAATGAATTGAAGTTTTTCATTGATTTGGATTTCGTCCAACGGAATAGTGAGATCTTCTTTAGCAAAACATTTCTTCAAATTCGAGACGTGGAAAGTGTTATGTACAGCCGCGAGTTGTTGAGGTAGCTCCAGTTGGTAAGCTACTGGTCCGACACGATCTATAATCTTGAATGGTCCAATGTACCTTGGATTTAGTTTCCCCCGTTTACCAAATCGAACAACGCCTTTCCAAGGTGAAACCTTAAGCATGACCATTTCTCCAATTTCAAACTCTATATCTTTTCTTTTACTTTCCGCGTAGCTCTTTTGTCGACTCTGGGCGGTTTTCAATCGTTGTTGAATTTGGATGATTTTCTCGGTAGTTTCTTGTATTATCTCCGGACCCGTAATCTGTCTATCCCCCACTTCATTCCAACAAATCGGAGACCTGCACTTTCTACCATAAAGTGCCTCAAACGGCGCCATCTCAATACTAGAATGATAACTGTTGTTGTAGGAAAATTCTGCTAACGGTAGGTATCGATCCCAACTGTTTCCGAAATCAATAACACATGCTCGTAGCATGTCTTCAAGCATTTGTATCGTTCTTTAGCTCTGCCCATCAGTTTGTGGATGATAGGCAATACTCATGTCTAGACGAGTCCCCTATGCTTGTTGCAACGTCTGCCAGAACCTTGAAACAAATCTACCATCCCTATCAGAGATAATAGAGACGGGTATTCCATGTCTGGAGACAACTAAAATGTCCTGTTCTTATTGATTAAAAACGTTCCATATTAATTGATTTCGTTGCGAGGTTTTGACCTTTATATGAGACGTTTTTCAAAGACTGCATTCATTTTAAAACAAACCATAACCTTTATTTCATCAATAAAGGTTTAAAAAGCTTTACGTAGATTATCAAATAATGATAATCTAAAATATCCTGTTTACACACGACTATTACATAATGGTTTACAATACAAATATGTTATAACGAAATAAGTTTCTTGAATGCAGTTTTTACACAATATCATACAAGCTTGGACTCCAAATCTTGTCCTTATTTAAGTATGCGACAGCGGAAGCTCTTAATAATCACATGAGAATAAACATGCTTAAAACGTCAACAAAAAAATGTTGGTGAGTTATAGGTTTAACCTATATATATCAAATCGTAACAATAGACCACAAGATTTCATATTTCAATATACATCCCATACATAGAGATAAAAATCATTCATATGGTGAACACCTGGTAACCGACATTAACAAGATGCATATATAAGAATATCCCCATCATTCCTGGACTCCCTTCGGATATGATATAAATTTCGAAGTACTAAAGCATCCGGTACTTTGGATGGGGTTTGTTAGGCCCAATAGATCTATCTTTAGGATTCGCGTCAATTAGGGTGTCTGTTCCCTAATTCTTAGATTACCAGACTTAATAAAAAGGGGCATATTCGATTTCGATTATTCAACCATAGAATGTAGTTTCACGTACTTGTGTCTATTTTGTAAATCATTTATAAAACCTGCATGTATTCTCATCCCAAAAATATTAGATTTTAAAAGTGGGACTATAACTCACTTTCACAGATTTTTTACTTCGTCGGGAAGTAAGACTAGGCCACTGGTCGATTCACGAACCTATAACAAATATGACCATATATATCAAAGTATGTTCAAAATATATTTACAACACTTTTAATACATTTTGATGTTTAAGTTCATTAAGTCAGTTGTCCTCGTTAGTAACCTACAACTAGTTGTCCAAAGTTAGATGTACAGAAAAAAAATTGATATATATTATCTTTAATCAATCCATGACCCAGTGTATACACGTCTCAGGCTAGATCACAACTCAAAGTATATATATTTTTGGAATCAACCTCAACCCTATATAGCTAACTCCCACATTACTGCATATAGAGTGTCTATGGTTGTTCCAAATAATATATACACATGGGTCGATATGATATGTCAAAACATTTGCATACGTGTCTATGGTATCCCAAGATTACATAATATATTAGAATACATGTATAATACAATATAAGTTAGCTAGGATATGATTAATATAGATTTGTTACCAATTTTCACGTAGCTACAACAAGAAAAATTATCCAATCTTATTTTACCCATAACTTCTTCGTTTTAAATCCGTTTTGAGTGAATCAAATTGCTATGGTTTCATATTGAACTCTATTTTATGAATATAAACAGAAAAAGTATAGGTTTATAGTCAGAAATATAAGTTACAAGTCATTTTTATAAGAGGTAGTCATTTCAGTCGAAAGAACGACGTCTTGATGACCATTTTGAAAAACATACTTCCACTTTGAGTTTAACCATGATTTTTGGATATAGTTTCATGTTCATAAGAAAAATCATTTTCCCAGAAGAACAACTTTTAAATCAAAGTTTATCATAGTTTTTAATTAACTAACCCAAAACAGCCCGCGGTGTTACTACGACGGCGTAAATCCGGTTTACGGTGTTTTTCGTGTTTCCAGGTTTTAAATCATTAAGTTAGCATATCATATAGATATAGAACATGTGTTTAGTTGATTTTAAAAGTCAAGTTAGAAGGATTAACTTTTGTTTGCGAACAAGTTTAGAATTAACTAAACTATGTTTTAGTGATTACAAGTTTAAACCTTCGAATAAGATAGCTTTATATGTATGAATCGAATGATGTTATGAACATCATTACTACCTCAAGTTTTTTGGATAATGCTACTGGAAATGAGAAAAATGGATCTAGCTTCAAAGGATCCTTGGATGGCTTGAAAGTTCTTGAAGCAGAATCATGACACGAAAACAGTTCAAGTAAGATTTTCACTCGAAATAAGATTGTTATAGTTATAGAAATTGAATCAAAGTTTGAATATGAATATTACCTTGTATTAGAAAGATATCTTACTATAAATAACAAAGATTTCTTGAGGTTGGATGATCACTCTACAAGATTGGAAGTAAGCTAGCAAACTTGGAAGTATTCTTGATTTTATGAAACTAGAACTTGTAGAATTTATGAAGAACACTTAGAACTTGAAGATAGAACTTGAGAGAGATCAATTAGATGAAGAAAATTGAAGAATGAAAGTGTTTGTAGGTGTTTTTGGTCGTTGGTGTATGGATTAGATATAAAGGATATGTAATTTTCTTTTCATGTAAATAAGTCATGAATGATTACTCATATTTTTGTAATTTTATGAGATATTTCATGCTAGTTGCCAAATGATGGTTCCCACATGTGTTAGGTGACTCACATGGGCTGCTAAGAGCTGATCATTGGAGTGTATATACCAATAGTACATACATCTAAAAGCCGTGTATTGTACGAGTACGAATACGGGTGCATACGAGTAGAATTGTTGATGAAACTGAACGAGGATGTAATTGTAAGAATTTTTGTTAAGTAGAAGTATTTTGATAAGTTTCTTGATGTATTTCAAAAGTGTATGAATACATATTAAAACACTACATGTATATACATTTTAACTGAGTCGTTAAGTCATCGTTAGTCGTTACATGTAAGTGTTGTTTTGAAACCTTTAGGTTAACGATCTTGTTAAATGTTGTTAACCCAATGTTTATAATATCAAATGAGATTTTAAATTATTATATTATCATGATATTATGATGTACGAATATCTATTAATATGATATATATATATATATATATACATTAAATGTCGTTACAACGATAATCGTTACATATATGTCTCGTTTCAAAAGCATTAAGTTAGTAGTCTTGTTTTTACATATGTAGTTCATTATTAATATACTTAATGATATGTTTACTTATCATAATATCATGTTAACTATATATATAACCATATATATGTCATCATATAGTTTTTACAAGTTTTAACGTTCGTGAATCACCGGTCAACTTGGGTGGTCAATTGTCTATATGAAACCTATTTTAATTAATCAAGTCTTAACAAGTTTGATTGCTTAAGATGTTGGAAACACTTAATCATGTAAATAACAATTTAATTTAATATATATATATATATATATATATATATATATATATATATATATATATATATATATATATATATATATATATATATATATATATATATATATATATATATATATATATATATATATATATATATAAACATGGAAAAGTTCGGGTCACTACAGTACCTACCAGTTAAATAAATTTCGTCCCGAAATTTTAAGCAGTTGGAGGTGTTGACGTATCTTCTGGAAATAAATGCGGGTATTTCTTCTTCATCTGATCTTCTCGTTCCCAGGTAAACTCGGGTCCTCTACGAGCATTCCATCGAACCTTAACAATTGGTATCTTGTTTTGCTTAAGTCTTTTAACCTCACTATCCATTATTTCGACGGGTTCTTCGATGAATTGAAGTTTTTCGTTGATTTGGATTTCATCTAACGGAATAGTGAGATCTTCTTTAGCAAAATATTTCTTCAAATTCGAGACGTGGAAAGTGTTATGTACAGCCGCGAGTTGTTGAGGTAACTCAAGTCGGTAAGCTACTGGTCCGACACGATCAATAATCTTGAATGGTCCGATATACCTTGGATTTAATTTCCCTCGTTTACCAAATCGAACAACGCCTTTCCAAGGTGCAACTTTAAGCATGACCATCTCTCCAATTTCAAATTCTATATCTTTTCTTTTAATGTCAGCGTAGCTCTTTTGTCAACTTTAGGCGGTTTTCAACCGTTGTTGAATTTGGATGATCTTCTCTGTAGTTTCTTGTATTATCTCCGGACCCGTAATCTGTCTATCCCCCACTTCACTCCAACAAATCAGAGACCTGCACTTTCTACCATAAAGTGCTTCAAACGGCGCCATCTCAATGCTTGAATGGTAGCTGTTGTTGTAGGAAAATTCTGCTAACGGTAGATGTCGATCCCAACTGTTTTCGAAATCAATAACACATGCTCGTAGCATGTCTTCAAGCGTTTGTATCGTCCTTTCGCTCTGCCCATCAGTTTGTGGATGATAGGCAGTACTCATGTCTAGACGAGTTCCTAATGCTTGCTGTAATGTCTGCCAGAATCTTGAAATAAATCTGCCATCCTTATCAGAGATAATAGAGATTGGTATTCCATGTCTGGAGACGACTTCCTTCAAATACAGTCATGCTAACTTCTCCATCTTATCATCTTCTCTTATTGGCAGGAAGTGTGCTGATTTGGTGAGACGATCAACTATTACCCAAATAGTATCAAAACCACTTGCAGTCCTTGGCAATTTAGTGATGAAATCCATGGTAATGTTTTCCCATTTCCATTCCGGGATTTCGGGTTGTTGAAGTAGACCTGATGGTTTCTGATGCTCAGATTTGACCTTAGAACACGTCAAACATTCTCCTACGTATTTAGCAACATTGGCTTTCATACCCAGTCACCAAAAATGTTTCTTGAGATCCTTGTACATCTTCCCCATTCCAGGATGTATTGAGTATCTGGTTTTATGAGCTTCTGTAAGTACCATTTCTCTCATATCTCCAAATTTTGGTACCCAAATCCTTTCAGCCCTATACCGGGTTCCGTCTTCCCGAATATTAAGATGCTTCTCCGATCCTTTGGGTATTTCATCCTTTAAATTTCCCTCTTTTAAAACTCCTTGTTGCGCCTCCTTTATTTGAGTAGTAAGGTTATTGTGAATCATTATATTCATAGATTTTACTTGGATGGGTTCTCTGTCCTTCCTGCTCAAGGCGTCGGCTACCACATTTGCATTCCCCGGGTGGTAACGAATCTCAAAGTCGTAATCATTCAACAATTCAATCCACCTACGCTGCCTCATATTCAGTTGTTTCTGATTAAATATGTGTTGAAGACTTTTGTGGTCGGTATATATAATACTTTTGACCCCATATAAGTAGTGCCTCCAAGTATTTAATGCAAAAACAACCGTACCTAATTCCAAATCATGCGTCGTATAATTTTGTTCGTGAATCTTCAATTGTCTAGATGCATAAGCAATCACCTTCGTTCGTTGCATTAATACACAATCGAGACCTTGATTTGATGCGTCACAATAAATCACAAAATCATCATTCCCTTCAGGCAATGACAATATAGGTGCCGTAGTTAGCTTTTTCTTCAATAACTAAAACGCTTTCTCTTGTTCATCCTTCCATTCAAATTTCTTCCCTTTATGCATTAATGCAGTCAAGGGTTTTGCTATTCTGGAAAAGTCTTGGATGAACCTTCTGTAGTAACCATCTAGTCCTAAAAACTGGCGTATGTGTTTCGGAGTTTTCGGGGTTTCCCACTTTTCAACAATTTCTATCTTTGCCGGATCCACCTTAATACCTTCTTTGTTCACTATGTGACCGAGGAATTGAACTTCTTCCAACCAAAATGCACACTTTGAAAACTTAGCGTACAATTCTTCCTTCCTCAATACTTCTAACACCTTTCTCAAATGTTCACCGTGTTCTTGGTCATTCTTTGAGTAGATAAGTATGTCATCAATGAAAACAATGACAAACTTGTCAAGGTATGGTCCACACACTCGGTTCATAAGGTCCATGAACACAGCTGGTGCATTAGTTAAACCAAATGGCATGACCATAAACTCGTAATGACCATAACGTGTTCTGAAAGCAGTCTTTGGAATATCATCTTCTTTCACCCGCATTTGATGATACCCAGAACGTAAGTCAATCTTTGAATAAACAGACGAGCCTTGTAGTTGATCAAATAAGTCGTCGATTCTCGGTAGTGGGTAGCGGTTCTTGATGGTAAGTTTGTTCAACTCTCGGTAGTCGATACACAACCTGAATGTACCATCTTTCTTCTTGACAAACAAAACAGGAGCTCCCCACGGTGATGTGCTTGGTCGAATAAAACCACGCTCTAAAAGTTCTTGTAATTGGCTTTGCAGTTCTTTCCTCTTGCTGGGTGTGACTCTGTAAGGAGCACGAGCTATTGGTTCAGCTCCTGGTACAAGATCTATTTGAAATTCAACGGATCGATGTGGGGGTAATCCCGGTAATTCTTTCGGAAATACATCGGGAAATTCTTTTGCGACGGGAACATCATTGATGCTCTTTTCTTCAGTTTGTACTTTCTCGACGTGTGCTAGAACAGAATAGCAACCTTTTCTTATTAGTTTTTGTGCCTTCAAATTACTAATAAGATGTAGCTTCGTGTTGCCCTTTTCTCCGTACACCATTAAGGGTTTTCCTTTTTCTCGTATAATGCGAATTGCATTTTTGTAACAAACGATCTCTGCTTTCACTTCTTTCAACCAGTCCATACCGATTATCACATCAAAACTCCCTAACTCTACTGGTATCAAGTCAATCTTAAATGTTTCGCTAACCAGTTTAATTTCTCGATTCTGACATATATTATCTGCTGAAATTAATTTACGATTTGCTAATTCGAGTAAAAATTTACTATCAAAAGGCGTCAATGGACAACTTAATTTAGCAAAAAAATCTCTACTCATATAGCTTCTATCCGCACCCGAATCAAATAAAACGTAAGCAGATTTATTGTCAATAAGAAACGTACCCATAACAAGCTCCGGGTCTTCCTGTGCCTCTGCCGCATTAATATTGAAAACTCTTCCGTGGCCTTGTTCATTCGTGTTCTCCTGGTTCGGGAAATTTCTAATAATGTGGCCCGGTTTTCCACATTTATAACAAACTACATTGGCATAACTTTCTTCGACACTACTTGCTCCACCATTACTCGTTCCGACACCATTTGTTCCTTTCGTTCTGTTAACCCCTGGTCCGTAGACCTCACACTTCACCGCGCTATGACCATTTCTTTTACACTTGTTGCAAAATTTGGTGCAGAACCCCGAGTGATACTTTTCACACCTTTGGCATAGCTGCTTCTGATTGTTGTTGTTGTTGTTGCGGTTATTATTGTTGTTGGGATGATTGTTGTAGTTGCTGTTGTTGTTGTTGTTGTTGTTGTTGTTGTTGTTGTTGTTGGGCTGTTTGTTGTAGTTGCGATTGATGTTGCGATTGTTGGGATAGTTGTTGCGATTATTATTGTAATTGCTGTTGTTGTTGTATTGGTGATTCTTATCACCGTTTTCCTCCCACTTTCTTTTGACTTGCTTCACATTGGCCTCTTCAGCAGTCTGTTCTTTAATTCTTTCTTCAATCTGGTTCACTAGTTTGTGAGCCATTCTACATGCCTGTTGTATGGAGGCGGGCTCGTGTGAACTTATATCTTCTTGGATTCTTTCCGGTAATCCTTTCACAAACGCGTCGATCTTCTCTTCCTCATCTTCGAACGCTCCCGGACACAATAGGCATAATTCTGTGAATCGTCTTTCGTACGTGGTAATATCAAATTCTTGGGTTCGTAACCCTCTAAGTTCTGTCTTGAGCTTATTGACCTCGGTTCTGGGATGGTACTTCTCGTTCATCAAGTGCTTGAATGCTGACCACGGTAGTGCGTAAGCATCATCTTGTCCCACTTGCTCTAGATAGGTATTCCACCATGTTAACGCAGAACCTGTGAAGGTATGCGTAGCGTACTTCACTTTGTCCTCTTCAGTACACTTACTTATGGCAACCACCGATTCGACCTTCTCGGTCCACCGTTTCAATCCGATCGGTCGTTCGGTTCCATCAAATTCCAAAGGTTTGCAGGCAGTGAATTCTTTGTAGGTGCATCCTACACGATTTCCTGTACTGCTAGATCCAAGGTTATTGTTGGTATGTAGCGCAGCCTGTACTGCGGCTATGTTTGAAGCAAGAAAGGCACGAAATTCCTCTTCGCTCATATTCAAGGTGTGTCGAGTAGTCGGTGCCATTTCCTTAAAAATAGTCAAATGAAACGAGTTAATCATATAGAATATCAAGAGTAGTCAATAGTATTTCGTAGCGTAATATGAACTTATTTATAAAAGCTCTTTCTTCATATTAGCGTTTTATACTCTTTAATTCGGGTAGTACCTACCTGTTAAGTTCATACTTAGTAGCTAACATGCCATTTCAACTACTACAATTCTATATGAAAAACTAATCACAAAAACAAAAAAAAACAAAAATATATATATATATATTCAAGCCTTTATACAATAACTTGCAAACTTACAATACCGCTATTTTACATATAGCATGAAATATAGCACATAAAACTTTGATGCAAAGTAGTTGCGAAGATAATTCTAGTTAATAAATAAGGCGTTCAGCAAAGGCAATAAAGACACGTAATTCATACGTCCAGAAACAAGTCATGCATTCTGGTTTTACTAATACCACTTCCCATCCTTGGTTTTGTGGAACATAACCGTTGTGACCGATAGTAAGACAATGTGTTCTAACGTCATCAAAAGGATGAAGGTTACGTAATGACCAACAGTCTCGTAATAACCTAAAAACCTCATTTCTTACCCCAATTACCGACTCTGTCACTTGTGGGAACGTTTTGTTTAATAGTTGTAGCCCGATGTTCTTGTTCTCACTTTGGTGAGAAGCGAACATTACTAACCCGTAAGCATAACATGCTTCTTTATGTTGCATGTTAGCCGCTTTTTCTAAATCACGAAGTCCTATATTCGGATATATTGAGTCAAAATAATTTCTTAACCCGTTGCGTAAAATAGCATTTGGGTTCCCCGCAATATATGCGTCAAAGTAAACACATCGTAACTTATGGATTTCCTAATGTGATATCCCCCATCTTTCAAACGAAAGCCTTTTATAAACCAAGGCATTCTTGGAACATTCTTCGAATGTCTTACAAACTGATCTCGCCTTAAATATTTGTGCCAAGGAATTCTGACCGACTCTAGACAAGATTTCATCAATCATGTCTCCGGGTAGGTCTCTTAAAATATTGGGTTGTCTATCCATTTTGTGTTTTTATACTGTAAAATAGACAAGAGTTAGATTCATAAAAAAATACTTATTAATACAAGCAATTTTTACATATATCATAAAGCATAAGCACACTATATTACATATATTACATCACACGAATACAACTATCTTATTCCGACTCGCTCGTTTCTTCTTCTTCGGTTTTGGTTCGTTTTGCCAAGTTTGTAGGGATATATGATGTTCCCCTAATATGAGCCGTCATTGTCCACATTGGTTTAGAAAAACCTGGTGGTTTAGAGGTTCCCGGGTTATTGTCACAACTTAAGAAATACGGGTGTTGACGATACATATAAAGTTCATCGGGTTTGGAATCAAATTTCTCTATTTTTATGCCCTTTCCCTTATTGTTCTCTTTTGCCTTATTAAATTGTGTTGGGGTAATTTCTATAACATCATCGGAATCCTTGTCGGGATCCGATTCATCGGAGAATTGGTAATCCTCCCAATACTTTGCTTCCTTGGCGGAAACACCATTGACCATAATTAACTTTGGTCGGTTGGTTGAGGATTTTCTTCTACTTAACCGTTTTATTATTTCCCCCATTGGTTCTATTTTTTCTTCCGGTTCCAATTCTTCTTCCGGTTCCGATTCTTCTTTCGGTTCCGACTCTTCTTCCAGTTCCGACTCTTCTTCCGGTTCCTCTTCGGGAACTTGTGAATCAGTCCATGAATCATTTCAATTTACATTTGACTCTTCATTGTTATTAGGTGAGTCAATGGGACTTGTTCTAGAGGTAGACATCTATCACATAATATCAAACGCGTTAAGAGATTAATATATCACATAATATTCACATGTTAAAAATATATAGTTTCCAACAAAATTTGTTAAGCAATTATTTTTCAAGTAAACACGGTCGAAGTCCAGACTCACTAATGCATCCTAACGAACTTGATAAGACACACTAATGTAAAATTCTGGTTCTCTAAGACCAACGCTCGGATACCAACTGAAATGTCCCGTTCTTATTGATTAAAAACGTTCCATATTAATTGATTTCGTTGCGAGGTTTTAACCTTTATATGAGACGTTTTTCAAAGACTACATTCATTTTAAAACAAACCATAACCTTTATTTCATCCATAAAGGTTTAAAAAGATTTACGTAGATTATCAAATAATGAATCTAAAATATCCTGTTTACACACGACAATTACATAATGGTTTACAATACAAATATGTTACAACGAAATAAGTTTCTTGAATGCAATTTTTACACAATATCATACAAGCATGGACTCCAAATCTTGTCCTTATTTAAGTATGCGACAGCGGAAGCTCTTAATAATCACCTGAGAATAAACATGCTTAAAACGTCAACAAAAAAATGTTGGTGAGTTATAGGTTTAACCTATATATATCAAATCGTAACAATAGACCACAAGATTTCATATTTCAATATACATCCCATACATAGAGATAAAAATCATTCATATGGTGAACACCTGGTAACCGACATTAACAAGATGCATATATAAGAATATCCCCATCATTCCGGGACACCCTTCGGATATGATATAAATTTCGAAGTACTAAAGCATCCGGTACTTTGTATGGGGTTTGTTAGGCCCAATAGATCTATCTTTAGGATTCGCGTCAATTAGGGAGTCTGTTCCCTAATTCTTAGATTACCAGACTTAATAAAAAGGGGCATATTCGATTTCGATTATTCAACCATAGAATGTAGTTTCACGTACTTGTGTCTATTTTGTAAATCATTTATAAAACCTGCATGTATTCTCATCCCAAAAATATTAGATTTTAAAAGTGGGACTATAACTCACTTTCACAGATTTTTTTACTTCGTCGGGAAGTAAGACTTGGCCACTGGTCGATTCACGAACCTATAACAAATATGTACATATATATCAAAGTATGTTCAAAATATATGTACAACACTTTTAATACATTTTGATGTTTTAAGTTCATTAAGTCAGCTGTCCTCGTTAGTAACCTACAACTAGTTGTCCAAAGTTAGATGTACAGAAAAAAAAATTGATATATATTATCTTGAATCAATCCACGACCCAGTGTATACACGTCTCAGGCTAGATCACAACTCAAAGTATATATATTTTTGGAATCAACCTCAACCATGTATAGCTAACTCCCACATTACTGCATATAGAGTGTCTATGGTTGTTCCAAATAATATATACACATGGGTCGATATGATATGTCAAAACATTTGCATACGTGTCTATGGTATCCCAAGATTACATAATATATTAGAATACATGTATAATACAATATAAGTTAGCTAGGATATGATTAATATAGATTTGTTACCAATTTTCACGTAGCTACAACAAGAAAAATTATCCAATCTTGTTTTACCCATAACTTCTTCGTTTTAAATCTATTTTGAGTGAATAAAATCGCTATGGTTTCATATTGAACTCTATTTTATGAATATAAACAGAAAAAGTATAGGTTTATAGTCAGAAATATAAGTTACAAGTCGTTTTTGTAAGAGGTAGTCATTTCAGTCGAAAGAACGACGTCTTGATGACCATTTTGAAAAACATACTTCCACTTTGAGTTTAACCATGATTTTTGGATACAGTTTCATGTTCATTAGAAAAATCATTTTCCCAGAAGAACAACTTTTAAATCAAAGTTTATCATAGTTTTTACTTAACTAACCCAAAACAGCCCGCGATGTTACTACGACGGCGTAAATCCGGTTTTACGGTGTTTTTCGTGTTTCCAGGTTTTAAATCATTAAGTTAGCATATCATATAGATATATAAAATGTGTTTAGTTGATTTTAAAAGTCAAGTTAGAAGGATTAACTTTTGTTTGCGAACAAGTTTAGAATTAACTAAACTATGTTCTAGTGATTACAAGTTTAAACCTTCGAATAAGATAGCTTTATATGTATGAATCGAATGATGTTATGAACATCATTACTATCTCAAGTTTTCTGGATAATGCTACTGGAAATGAAAAAAATGGATCTAGCTTCAAAGGATCCTTGGATGGCTTGAAAGTTCTTGAAGCAGAATCATGACAGTAAAATTTTCACTCGAAATAAGATTGTTATAGTTATAGAAATTGAATCAAAGTTTGAATATGAGTATTACCTTGTATTAGAAAGATATCTTACTGTAAATAAGAAAGATTTCTTGAGGTTGGATGATCACTCTACAAGATTGGAAGTAAGCTAGCAAACTTGGAAGTATTCTTGATTTTATGAAACAAGAACTTGTAGAATTTATGAAGAACACTTAGAACTTGAAGATAGAACTTGAGAGAGATCAATTAGATGAAGAAAATTGAAGAATGAAAGTGTTTGTAGGTGTTTTTGTTCATTCGTGTATGGATTAGATATAAAGGATATGTAATTTTGTTTTCATGTAAATAAGTCATGAATGATTACTCATATTTTTGTAATTTTATGAGATATTTCATGCTAGTTGCCAAATGATGGTTCCCACATGTGTTAGGTGACTCACATTGGCTGCTAAGATCTAATCATTAGAGTGTATATACCAATAGTACATACATCTAAAAGCTGTGTATTGTACGAGTACGAATACGGGTGCATACGAGTAGAATTGTTGATGAAACTGAACGAGGATGTAATTGTAAGAATTTTTGTTAAGTAGAAGTATTTTGATAAGTGTCTTGAAGTCTTTCAAAAGTGTATGAATAAATATTAAAACACTACATGTATATACATTTTAACTGAGTCGTTAAGTCATCGTTAGTCGTTACATGTAAGTGTTGTTTTGAAACCTTTAGGTTAACGATCTTGTTAAATGTTGTTAACCCAATGTTTATAATATCAAATGAGATTTTAAATTATTATATTATCATGATATTATGATGTATGAATATCTCTTAATATGATATATATACATTAAATGTCGTTACAACGATAATCGTTACATATATGTCTCGTTTCAAAATCATTAAGTTAGTAGTCTTGTTTTTACATATGTAGTTCATTATTAATATACTTAATGATATGTTTACTTATCATAATATCATGTTAACTATATATATAACCATATTTATGTCATCATATAGTTTTTACAAGTTTTAACGTTCGTGAATCACCGGTCAACTTGGGTGGTCAATTGTCTATATGAAACCTATTTCAATTAATCAAGTCTTAACAAGTTTGATTGCTTAACATGTTGGAAACACTTAATCATGTAAATAACAATTTCATTTAATATATATATAAACATGGAAAAGTTCGGGTCACTATAGCAACCTCCTTCAAATACAATCGCGCCAACTTCTCCATTTTGTCATCTTCTCTCATTGGCAGGAAGTTTGCTGACTTGGAAAGACGATCAACTATTGCCCAAATAGTATCATAACCACTTGCAGTCCTTGGCAATTTAGTAATGAAATCCATGGTAATGTTTTCCCATTTCCATTCCAGGATTTCAGGTTGTTGTAGTAGACCTGATGGTTTCTGATGTTCAGCTTTAACCTTAGAACACATCAAACATTCTTCTACATATTTAGCAATATCGGCTTTCATATTCGGCCACCAAAAGTGTTTCTTGAGATCTTTATACATCTTCCCCGCTCTGGGATGTATTGAATATCTGTTTTTATGTGCTTCTTTAAGTACCATTTCTCTCACATCTCCAAACCTTGGTACCCAAATTCTATCAGCCCTATATCAGGTTCCGTCTTCCCGAATATTAAGATGTTTCTCTGATCCTTTGGGTATCTCATTCTTCAACTTTCCTTCTTTTACAACCCCCTGTTGCGCCTCCTTTATTTGAGTAGTAAGGTTAGTACGAATAATTATATTCATAGCTTTTACCCGTATAGGTTCTCTGTCATTTCTACTCAAAGCGTCGGCTACTACATTCGCCTTCCCCGGGTGGTATCGAATCTCAAAATCATAATCATTCAACATTTCAATCCACCTGCGTTGTCTCATATTCAGTTGCTTCTGATTAAATATATGTTGGAGACTTTTGTGGTCAGTATATATAATACTTTTGACTCCATATAAATAATGCCTCCAAGTCTTTAATGCAAAAACAACAGCACCCAAATCCAAATCGTGAGTTGTATAATTTTGTTCGTGAATCTTCAATTATCTAGACGCATAAGCAATCACCTTCATTCGTTACATTAATACACAACCGAGACCTTGCTTTGATGCGTCACAATAAATCACAAAATCATCATTCCCTTCAGGCAATGACAATATAGGTGCCGTAGTTAGCTTTTTCTTCAATAACTGAAACGCCTTCTCTTGTTCATCCTTCCATTCAAATTTCTTCCCTTTATGCGTTAATGCAGTCAAGGGTTTTGCTATTTTGGAGAAATCTTGGATGAATCTTCTGTAGTAACCAGCCAATCCTAAAAATTGACGTATATGCTTCGGAGTTTTTGGGGTTTCCCACTTTTCAACGGTTTCGATCTTTGCCGGGTCCACCTGGATACCTTCTTTTTTCACTATGTGACCGAGGAATTGAACTTCTTCCAACCAAAATGCACACTTTGAAAACTTAGCGTACAGTTTTTCTTTCCTCAATACTTCTAGCACTTTTCTCAAATGTTCTTCGTGCTCTTGATCATTCTTTGAGTAAATAAGTATGTCATCGATGAAAACAATGACAAACTTGTCAAGATATAGCCCACACACTCGGTTCATAAGGTCCATGAACACAGCTGGTGCATTAGTCAATCCAAACGGTATAACCATAAACTCGTAATGACCATAACGCGTCCTAAAAGCAGTTTTTGGAATATCATCCTCCTTTACTCGCATTTGAGGATATCCAGAACGTAAATCGATTTTCGAATAAACCAACGAGCCTTGTAGTTGATCAAATAAGTCGTCAATTCTCGGCAATGGATAACGGTTTTGATGGTAAGTTTATTCAACTCTCTGTAGTCAATACACAACCTAAATGTACCATCCTTCTTCTTGACAAACAAAACATGAGCTCCCCATGGTGATGTGCTTGGTCAAATGAAACCACGTTCTAATAGTTCTTGCAGTTGGCTTTGCAGTTCTTTCATCTCGCTGGGTACGAGTCTGTAAGGAGCACGGGCTATTGGTGCAGCTCCTATTACAAGGTCTATTTGAAATTTAACAGATCAATGTGGAGGTAGTCCTGGTAATTCTTTCGGAAATACATCGGAAAATTCTTTTGCGACAGGAACATCATTGATGCTCTTTTATTCAGTTTGTACTTTCTCGACGTGTGCTAGAACAGCATAGCAACCTTTTCTTATTAGTTTTTGTGCCTTCAAATTACTAATAAGATGTAGCTTCGTGTTTCCCTTTTCTCCGTACACCATTAAGGGTTCTCCTTCTTCTCGTACAATGCGAATTGCATTTTTGTAATATACGATCTCTGCTTTCATCTTCTTCAGCCAGTCCATGCCAACTATTATATCAAAACTCCCTAACTCTACTGGTATCAAATCAATCTTAAATATTTCGCTACCCAGTTTAATTTCTCGATTCCGGCATATATAATCTGCTGAAATTAATTTACCGTTTGCTAATTCGAGTAAAAATTTACTATCCAAGGGCGTCAATGGACAACTTAATTTAGCACAAAAATCTCTACTCATACAGCTTCTATCCGCACCTGAATCAAATAAAACGTAAGCAGATTTATTGTCAATAAGAAACGTACCCGTAACAAGCTCTGGGTCTTCCTGTGCCTCTGCCGCATTAATATTGAAAACTCTTTCGCGGCCTTGTCCATTCGTGTTCTCCTGGTTCGGGCAATTTCTAATAATGTGGCCCGGTTTTCCACATTTATAACAAACTACATTGGCATAACTTGCTCCAACACTACTTGCTCCGCTGTTACTCGTTCCGACACCATTTGTTCCTTTCATTCTATTAACCCCTGGTCCGTAGACCTCACACTTCGCCGCGCTATGACCATTTCTTTTACACTTGTTGCAAAATTTGGTGCAGAACCCCGAGTGATACTTTTCACACCTTTGGCATAGCTGCTTCTGATTGTTGTTGTTGTTGTGGTTGTTATTGTTGTTGGGATGATTGTTATTGTTGTTGTTGTTGTTGTTGTTGTTGTTGTTGTGCCGTTTGTTGTAGTTGCGATTGATGTTGCGATTGTTGGGATAGTTGTTGTTGTTTTGGTGACTCTTATCACCATTTTTCTCCCACTTTCTTTTGACTAGCTTCACGTTGGCCTCTTCGGCCGCCTGTTCTTTAATTCTTCCCTCAATCTGGTTCACTAGTTTGTGAGTCATTCTACATGCCTTTTGTATGGAGGCAGGCTCGTGTGAACTTATATCTTCTTGGATTCTCTCCGGTAACCCTTTCACAAACGCGTCGATCTTCTCTTCCTCATCTTCGAACGCTCTCAGACACAATAGGCACAATTCTGTGAATCGTCTTTCGTACGAAGTAATATCGAATCCCTGTGTTCGTAACCCTCTAAGTTCTGACTTGAGCTTATTGACCTCGGTTCTGGGACGGTACTTCTCGTTCATCAAGTGCTTGAATCCTGACCACGGTAGCGCGTAAGCAGCATCTTGTCCCACTTGCTCTAGATAGGTAATCCACCATGTTAACGCAATAATTGTGAAGGTATGCGTAGCGTACTTCACTTTGTCTCCTTTAGCACACTTACTTATGGCAAACACCGATTCAACTTTCTCGGTCCACCGTTTCAATCCGATTGGTCCTTCGGTCCCATCAAATTCTGAAGGTTTGCAGGCAGTGAATTCCTTGTAGGAGCATCCTACACGATTTCTTGCGCTGTTAGCTGTATTGCTAGATTCAGAGTTATTGTTGGTATGTAGCACGGCCTGTACTACGGCTATGTTTGAAGCAATAAAGGCACGAAATTCCTCTTCGCTCATATTCAAGGTGTGTCGAGTAGTCGGTGCCATTTCCTTCAAAATAGTCAAATGAAACAAGTTAATCATACAGAATATTAAGAGTAGTCAATAGTATCTCGTAGCATAATATGAACTCATTTATAAAAGCTTTTTCTTCATATTAGCGTTTTATAAGTTTAAATTCGGCTACTACCTACCCGTTAAGTTCATACTTAGTAGCTAATATACAATTCAACTACTACAATTCCATATGAAAAACTGATTATAATAATATATCACATACAATTATTCTTCAAACTTACAACTTGCTATATTACATATAACATGAAATATAGTACACTTTGATACATGACAGTTTTGAAGATAAACCTAGTTAATACGCAAGTTGTTCAGCAAAGGAAATAAAGACACGTAATTCATAAGTCCAGAAACAAGTCATGCATTCTGGTTTTACTAAGACGACTTCCCATCCTTGGTCTTGTGGAAAATAACCGTTATGACCATTGGCTAGGCAGCATGTTGTAATGTCGTCAAAAGGACGAGGGTTTCGTAATGTCCAATAGCTCCGTATGATCTAAAAACCTTGTTTCAATATACGTCCCATGCATAGAGACAAAAATAATCATTCATATGGTGAACACCTGGTAACCGACATTAACAATATGCATATAAGAATATCCCCTATCATTCCGGGATCCTCCTTCGGACATGATATAAATTTCGAAGTACTAAAGCATCCGGTACTTTGGATGGGATTTGTTAGGCCCAATAGATCTATCTTTAGGATTCGCGTCAATTAGGGTGTCTGTTCCATAATTCTTAGATTACCAGACTTTAATAAAAAGGGGCATATTCAATTTCGATAATTCAACCATAGAATATAGTTTCAATTACTTGTGTCTATTTCGTCAAACATTTATAAAAGCGCATGTATTCTCAGTCCTAAAAATATAAAGGGTAAAAAGGCAAATGAAACTCACCATACTGTATTTTGTAGTAAAAATACATATAACGTCATTGAACAAGTGCAAGGTTGGCCTCGGATTCACGAACCTATATTAATTATATATATTTATATGTTGGTCAATATTTGTATAGCAATTTAGGTCAGGTCATAGTGTAATCCTATCCTATAGCTCGAGTCTGACTCTACAGTATAGTAACATGTTATATTACTCATGCTCAATTAAGATTCTAGTAAAAGGTGACGTGTGAAACAACGTAACACAAATGGTTTCATAATCATAAAATAGTATTTTAGGTTTTTTTTTTTTTATAGAGAAAATCAACACAAAAAGTTAACTGAAAAGTTAACAGGAAAAGTCAAAGTTTAAAGTCAAAAGTCAAAGGTTAAAGTCAAAAGTCAAAGGTCAAATTAAAAATGAGGTCGCATGCAAATATATAATAACTTATACAAAAATGATTTTCGGTCAAACATGACTAAACGGGCCACTTCAGCTATTTTTAGAAAAATTATCGGAACTCCGATTGATAAACGGCCAAAGATAAAAGTTACACATTACCAAAAAGATTAAGCATAAATATTATAGAAGTAAACTAAACCTAGACAACTCGTAGTTGCCAACGCGTTTTCGGCGTTTCAAAGTTAATTTTTCAGCTTTAATAAATTTACAAAAGTGACCGAGTAGCCTACTTTGGAGATTTTTAGAAAATTCCTCAAAACTCGTATTGACAAACGGTCAAAGCCTGCAAATTCTCGTTACCACAAAGATATAACATGATTTTTGGCAAGAGTAAACACATATCAGGCCGACCATGACAACTGATACAAAACTGACATTTTTAAATAAAAAAGTTTCAGCTCTTTTTAGAATTTTAAAATGTGACCAAACCGTCAACTTTGATGATTTTTACAAAAATCGTCGAGACTTAAATTGACAAACGGCCAGAGTCGTTTGTTAGACCTTACAGCAAAGAATTCAGTGATATTTTTTTTATATATGAAACAACGCGGATCAGCGAGAATTTCAGTTCCCATTTCGACATTTCATCAAAATTTGCAAAACTTCTTTTGTCCATAACTTGACAACCGTTCAACGAAACGAGACGTGCTTTATATGAAAATTCATCTACTCAACGATTAGAATCCAAATAACCACTTTTTATAACCCAGAAAATTAGTTCACTAATTATCATCAGCAATTTTAATTACGAAATTAATTATGCAATTTGTTTATTTCATAACTTTCTAACCGTTACTTGGATTCAAGTGATTCTTAAACCAAAATTCAACTATTTTTCGCTAGCTTTCCAACGACATGCATATCTTATACCTTATCTCAATCGTATATGTAACTAATTCAGGAATCAACATAACCTATCTAATGGCAATATCAAAAGTACAAGCATGCATAATCCTATATACTCGAGCACTAGTCAGGGATACACTATTAGTATGTAAAAATTAAATTATGAGTACTCACATATTAATATTGAGATTCAATATTGCAGGAAAGGTACGTAAACGAAACGGAGATGATAAACACTATATTGACCTCACGAGCATACCCATGAACCATACTCAATCACCTCCATAGCTATAACCCATCATTTCCTTAATCCTATCCCACTCGAAAAAACAACTTCGAAATCACTCGGACAGCACTCCGTCGTAATATTTTATGTATACTAATAATATCTTGAGATAATACGGAGTAAATATATATATATATATGTAAATCGATTGAGAGAGTTTAGAGAAAACTATTTTCAAGTTTCTATGAAATAATAAAACCTATTGAATTCTATTTATAATAGATTTTTGAATTATTAAAGTGAATTATTAAAGTCTGAATTATTAAAGTGAATTATTAAAGTATGAATTATTAAAGTGAATTATTAAAGTATGAATTATTAAAGTGAATTATTAATGTATGAATTATTCAAGTGAATTATTAAAGTATGAATTATTAAAGTTAAAGTAAAGTAAAAATAAAGTAAAGGTAAAGTTTAAGTATAGTAAAAGTATAAAACTATGTACGTATAATACGCGTATAAATATATATAATATTAATTTAAATCGTTATATATATTTAATAAAATAAAATATAAATATCTTTATCTTTATCATACTAGTTAAGTAATGAGTTGTCAAAAGTGGTTCTAGATATTTATAAAAGTTATATACGTTTTAATAATAAAGTTCTTTTTAAACTGAAAACGTTTTTGTACGTTTGAAACTAAATAGATCAATTAAGTCTTTATGAGATTCAATCTTCCACTATCCTTTGTCTAGTTCTCAATGATTGACAATTTGTTCATATTTATAAATCACTTTACCATTTTCCGAATATTGTTAAAATGAAAAGATTTCTCAAATCAACGTGGGCCTTTTAACAGAGACTTGTAATCATAATTTAATATATCTGATAATTCAATCATTTGATCTTATCTTCTAATTCCATTGATAAACATTTTGAAACAGATACAATCATATAAAGTATTTAATCTAATATTTTGTTTACGTTTCAAGTTATAATATATATACACATATACATATATAATCATATTCGTTTAATGGTTCGTGAATCGTTGGAACTTGGTCGAGGTTGAATGAATGTATGAACATAGTTTAAAATTCTTGAAATTTAACTTAACAAATATTGCTTATCGTGTCGGAATCATATAAAGATTAAAGTTTAAATTTGGTTGGAAATTTCCGGGTTGTCACAGTACCTACCCGTTAAAGAAATTTCGTCCCGAAATTTGAGTGGAAAGGTCGTGAATGATAATAAGTATGTTTTCATGATGCATACGGGCTGAAAATTAGAGTTTTATCATCAACGAATAATTTGGATAAACAATCCATTTATATGAAGAGTACGAATGAAGCTAACATAGAAGAGTGAAATGAGTAAGTGTAGATTCATCTTATCATTTGACGTAGATATGATTGATTCCCAGATTTTAAGAGATTTGAAGAAAATCTTCTTAATAAGATTTGACTCTCCGGTAATCAAGGGAATTAGGATCCGCTTTAAATGCGATCATCCATTTTAATTGTTCTGTCGGAGATTTTCTTATAAATTCACCTCCTTCATTTCCTTACAACTCACACCATCTGTTGATGCATTTTATGCAAGTCCCTAGACATCTACCCACGTCCATTGCAGGTACAACAGTTTACAGGCCACCATGATTGCTCGTTATTATCCTATCCGTGTTTGTATGTTGTTACAGGAACTGCAGGAACGAGATTTAGATGTTTGACTATGTTAGACTTAGTCAGACGTACGAGTGAAGCCTCACTAGTACGGCTGACAGGCTCATACGCATGGTTGATGCTGAACTAAGTCACAATTACAACCTAAATGATAAGACACGAGTGAGTGATCACCCGTACGATTGATGAAGCCAACTCGTACGTGTGATGAATGAATCGTATGGGTGTGTCAACAGCAGGGGTATATAAAGTCTTATGTTCTTCATTTTAGGTTAAGCCTCTCATTTGTTACACACACTTAGATCTAGTGAGCTCCTTCGATTCTCTCTCAGTCCAAATCACCCAGGTGGTGAATAATAGCTCTAGGTGTTGATCTAATCACACTTTATTTAGTTGTGGTTTGACTAAATTAATCAAAAAAAACTTAACTTATTCACTAGAGGGTTTGATTCACTTATTCTGCCATTGTGTGAGTTAAATCTGTTGATTTCTAAGTTCCTAGTCATGTTTCATCACCTTCTATTCTTTCCCCCTCAACTCATATTTTAAAGTATTCATCAATATGCTCCATCCAGTTCTGATTCTCGATATACTTCTAACTTTCATATAGGTCATTCTTCTTTTTTTTCATCTACCACCGGAAGAATCTATTTACTTCTACTATACTCTTGGATTTATAGTGTTCCTAGTTCTCCCGTGTCTTTATATTGCTATATGCATCGATATATATGGTTTATAATTTCTGGTTTGTCGTTGGGCTTTATATGTTCCCTTATATTTCAAAGTCTCTGCTTCTGTCTTCTATAATCATTATCATTCACAGTTAATGCTCTCTTTTATTTGCTGCAATTTATACCCCAATTTCTATTTCGGAGTTTTGTCCTTTCGTTTCTTCTTCTTGCGATTAAGCACCGCTTGTAATGGTCCAGAATTCACAGATATGAATTTCGAAATGAACATTGTTAATGTTCTATGAAGGAAATTGTGATGGCACGATCTTGACTTGTCAAATTACTAAAATACCTTGGAAAAGGCCGAATCATCAAGAAATATTTTCTTGATATTTTAGAGGTTAAATAGAATACAAGAGTCGTATAACATGGCACATGATGATGTTATGATCTGTGAATCATCACGTTCCATTTAGAAACTCAGCATGACTTACTGTAATATAATCACATTGATCAAGTGTCATTATATTATACTAATTCATGCTTCAGTTCCCAACACTACTTCAAAATATTCCTATTTTAAACTTGAATGTTTCAGAATTTAGAAACTAAAATAGTTTCTTTTATGATGTAATACAAATAGCGCGAAGAGGTAAATGATTTCAAATAATAAAAATTAAGAAAATATCTTCAGAAATATGGAGGATATTTATAATGAAAGATATGATGATATTTTAGAATTTCTAATATCAGAGGATGATGAAGAATATTGTCCGCATGGGTTTAGAGTCCGGAGCAAGGTATTCGTTAATGACTTCAGCAGATACTGAATTATTTGGATCCTTTGAAGTCAGGTTCAGTCTTTGTAATTTGTTCACAGCCTCCTTCCTACTTTGCTCAATCCGTTTTCTAGTTCCAAGACTTCTCTTTTTCTGCGCTTTGCCAGCACACCTATTCATTATCATCAAACTTTTACTGTTAAGGTCGTTTATAGTTTTTTTTTTTTGCTGCTTCATCAGTATTTTTCCATTTTCGGAGAACCAATTCGTAGTTCGAAAGGTTTTTCAGAATCTTCAGATTCAAATTAAGTCCAGAAGATATACGTTATATATACACATATTACTGTTGGCGTAGACATGCTGCGAGATTTCAAAATACTGATTGCTAATTCCCAATGATTCGTATGGAAATTCTCATTACAAGATGCGAAGTAGTAAATGATGGGGTTTTAATGAATAATTATAATGACTTTTTGGAGAGGCTAAAGTCAAAGGGTAATGAAGTTGTTGATACATCTGTTAATAATATGGTGGAATGTAAAAGGTTCCCTGATAACGATGGTGTATATCTCAAGGTTATAATAAGGTTAGTCTGACTGAAAAGTCGAAGTTGACTTGCTGGAGCTGTGACAAAACTGGCTACTTTGAATAGGAGTCGCAAAGTTATTTTTGCTAATAAATGCTAAAGAATCTGACGCGGATACGTTGTTTAAACTTTTACTTTGGTTTCAAGAGTTTTTCGGGTACATAACTGTGGGTAACATGTGGTTGGATCATCATCTCGATTGCTCATCATTCGAAGTGTCTTCAGAAATTTTCGAAGGGTTTGAACACAGATTGTAATCGTTAACATACATTTGATGTTCTAACACAGTTTTGAAGTCAAAATATAGCTTGTGAAAGATGTAAGGATCTAAGAGTGATGATTTTGGTCATATCTCAAGTTGAATTTTGAGATTTCAAAATCAGAATATGTAATTAAATTTTGAATGAGTATGGTTGTTTTGATTTCTATAAAAGAATGTATATTGTTGTGAAAGTAGGGAGTATAATGGACGATTTGCTGAATCAGATTCAAAGAATGTAATATATTAATTGTGAATTTATATATCTCTCGGGTATTACCTACCCGTTAAAAAAAATTTCACAATTAATATTTTATACAAAAGAATTTTATTACAGTCTTTATGAAAATATATATATGTATATTTTCTTTAGATGTAACATAGATTTAATGAGTTAATGTTAAATTAAACTCATTTGATTTACGGTTGAAACTAGAATTGAATAATCCCTAAAGGCTTTAAAAGGTACATAACTTTTACGCAGTATTTCTTTAATGACATTGAAATTATGAATCAATACTTCATTATTTATTGATGTATGATGTTCGGTTCGTGGAATTCTTGTGAATTTCGCAAAGTACGAATGATGTTATCTGAAAAGTTTCGGGTACATCGATGATGAAAGTGTAAAATCAAATATATACTTGATTTATTATGAATTGGAATTTGTTGAATTGCGACAGAGATTGTAGTTAACGCTGGTTAAGTTGCGGCCGAAGGACGTACATTATTGCATATTTGTAATATGAATTAACCGAGTAGTTAAGATTCACACACAATAGCTTAGCACGGAAAGATTTATTTTTATTTCAAAATATATAAAATATACATATAATTTCTTCAAAGGGAATGAGTTAATTCTTCATAACTCGTTGATACAATATACGGGTTATTGATTCGTAATGATGTCCATAGTGATTCTTGAGCTGACGGAGTTTGTGATGTTATAGGTGTTGTTGATTCTGATGTTGACTGTACTGATGATGCTGGTGACGCTGACGGTACTGTTGATGCTGTTGGTAAAACAAGTTTAGCTTGTTAATCACACACCATTTTTGTCAGGGTTTCTACTCTTCCTTCTATCATTTTGGTTCGCTTAACTGATTTATGGTTAGGGCTAGATTAGATAATCTCTAAGACTTTAGAGATTACATAATCTGCGCGGAATTTTTCTCCAATGAAGTTATGAATTAATACTTCGTCGGTTATTGTTGTTGGTATTCCTTGGTATCTACAGGGCGTATGACATCGGTGCTCGTGGGACAGAGTGTAAAGTTGAGGTTTACGACGTGGTTGTGGTTGGGGTGGTAATGGTACTATTGGCGTTGATGATGGTGTTACTGGTTATGCTGCTGATGCTGCTGCTGGTGTTTGTAATCTCTGCACCATATTCTCCAAAGCCACTACCCGAGCGCGAAGCTCGTTGACTTCTTCTATTACACCGGGTTGATTGTCGGTTCGGACGAGCGGATAAATAAAATCTAAAATTTGATGTAATATATAATCGTGATGAGATACTCTGGAAATGAGCGAGAAAATGGTGTTTCGAACAGGTTCGCCGGTAAGTGCTTCAGGTTCTTCATCAAGAGGGCAATGTGGTGGATGGAAGGGATCACCTTCTTCTTGTCTCCAATGATTGAGGAGGCTGCGAACCCATCCCCAATTCATCCAGAATAGGTGATGACTGATTGGTTGATCTATTCCGGTCACACTGCTTTCGGAACTGGAGTGGGATTCCATTTCGAAATCCGAGGAACTTGAATTAATGATGAATTCCATTTCGTACGATTGAATAAGGATTTTTATTATTTTTTTTCGATATGAAATGATTTTCGGTTATCGGATGGTATTCTAATTACATAGAATATGAACAAAAGATTTCGTAAATTACGGAGGAATTTACGGGATATATCAGGCAACGTTTACAGTAATAGATACGATAAGATATGATTTAGAAGATACGCTAAGATATGAATTTTTGTCTATACACTATTCATGCAATCAATGCAGCAAGACGTGTCTTAGACTAAAAATGATAAGCAGGTAATTTCCTGAGGATGATAAGTAGTTAATTTTTGACACAAAACGATAAGCAAAACTATTGACGTGCAGACACGGTCGAAGTCCAGACTCACTAATGCATCCTATCGACTTATCTGTTAGACACACTAATGCAAACCTGGTTCGCTAAGACCACCGCTCTGATACCAACTGAAAGGACCCGTTCATATACATTATAAACGATTCACAACAGTTGATTACATTGCGAGGTATTTGACCTCTATATGATACATTTTACAAACATTGCATTCGTTTTTAAAAGACAATATTTCTTTACATCGAAAATTGACAGGCATGCATACCATTTTATAATATCCACTATCCAACTATAAATTGATTTAATAATAATCTTTGATGAACTCAATGACTCGAATGCAACGTTCTTCGAAATATGCTATGAAAGACTCCAAGTAATATCTTTAAAATGAGCAAATGCACAGCGGAAGATTTCTTTAACACCTGAGAATAAACATGCTTTAAAGTGTCAACCAAAAGGTTGGTGAGTTCATTAGTTTATCATAATCATTTATTTCCATCATTTTAATAGACCACAAGAATTTCATTTCCAGTTCTCATAAATATACGTCCCATGCATAGAGACAAAAATAATCATTCATATGGTGAACACCTGGTAACCGACATTAACAATATGCATATAAGAATATCCCCTATCATTCCGGGATCCTCCTTCGGACATGATATAAATTTTGAAGTACTAAAGCATCCGGTACTTTGGATGGGGTTTGTTAGGCCCAATAGACCTATCTTTAGGATTCGCGTCAATTAGGGTGTCTGTTCCATAATTCTTAGATTACCAGACTTTAATAAAAAGGGGCATATTCGATTTCGATAATTCAACCATAGAATGTAGTTTCAATTACTTGTGTCTATTTCGTCAAACATTTATAAAAGCGCATGTATTCTCAGTCCCAAAAATATAAAGGGTAAAAAGGCAAATGAAACTCACCATACTGTATTTTGTAGTAAAAATACATATAACGTCATTGAACAAGTGCAAGGTTGGCCTCGGATTCACGAACCTATATTAATTATATATATTTATATGTTGGTCAATATTTGTATAGCAATTTAGGTCAGGTCATAGTGTAATCCTATCCTATAGCTCGAGTCTGACTCTACAGTATAGTAACATGTTATATTACTCATGCTCAATTAAGATTCTAGTAAAAGGTGACGTGTGAAACAACGTAACACAAATGGTTTCATAATCATAAAATAGTATTTTAGGTTTTTTTTTTTTTTAGAGAAAATCAACACAAAAAGTTAACTGAAAAGTTAACAGGAAAAGTCAAAGTTCAAAGTCAAAAGTCAAAGGTTAAAGTCAAAAGTCAAAGGTCAAAGTAAAAATGAGGTCGCATGCAAATATATAATAACTTATACAAAAATGATTTTCGGTCAAACATGACTAAACGGGCCACTTCAGCTATTTTTAGAAAAATTGTGTAACAACCCAAACCGTAACCGACCAAACACGACGAAATTTCAAACAAAAAAAATTTTTTTCTGGTGCAGGCCATCTGCGCGGCGCGCCAGGTGGCCGCGCGGCGCGCCAAACCACCTGGACAGCCCGCTGTCCCCGGAAGTCAATTTAATGAAAATGTTTGACTAGTTCCCGACACATTTAGCTAAAACGCTTTTAACCATGACTTCATATATGAAAAGCTAGCACGTTTAATTAATAAAATCAAATTTACGAAGCGGGTCCCACATCGACCCAAATTACCCCTTGAGTACCAAAATGCAATATTTGACCATAAGACTTTTAATACAAAACGAAGCCGAGCATGGCGATTGGGGATACGCTACCCAATCCTAAACAATCCAAAAGCAAGTCTCTAAAGCAAACTATGCAAGTCTTCTAGTCCTCGCGCTTACCCGAGCCACCAATCCGCATGCAATCTATAAAAAGAGTCAACAACGAGAGGGTAAGCTAATGCTTAGTGAGTAGAATAAATATATACATGCATATACAACTTACCTACTCGCATCCACGACATCACATAAATACACATAAATCACTTACCTCATCGTACCAAACGCTAGTATCATCAAATCGTATAACTAGCAACCTCATAAGCAATCAATAGCTAGTAACGTCAAACCGTACAACTAGCAACATCATTAGCATAAATAAATATAAATAATAAATCAAATTAAATGCTAGCATCAACAATTACAATTCATGGTTAACCAATCTCTTCGCTAGGGAACGACTTCGCGAAACAAGTCATCGATGTTCATAACATTCGTTAGCTTCCAAACACGGCTATGGCATGCTAACCCCCCGAGGTGTTCCAAAAACGGCTATGGCATCACCCCTCAAGTGTTCCAAAAACGGCTATGGCATCACTTGCTCAATGTGAGTAGAACACGGCTATTACTCACGCTTTCGTACACCAACACGGCTATGTGTACGGGTAACTCAAATAACAACGTGGGAGTAAAACACGGCTATTACTTGCCACTAAATGCACAAACACGGCTATGTGCCTTAGTACAAAACATGGACTAATACGGCTAAGTCCCACAACCTTGGTCACAAAACGGCTATGTGACACCATCAACACGGTTCATAAATCATATACATACATATATACATATTCCACTCACAATAATCATTATGGACAAGAACGGCTATGTCCCACCACTACGGTCACAAAAACGGCTATGTGACATCATTACTACGGGCAACTATCAATGTGGACAAAACGTCTATATCTCACAACTATGGTCACCAAACGGCTATGTGACACCATTTCCACGGGCACATAAATCATATACATACATATATAGATATTCCACTCACCTTGAAGTCTTGAAGAATGCTTCCAAGTAATCCGCAACTCGCCAATGGAAAGTACCTATTCCATTACCACAATTACAATAATACACTTAGAGTGGATTTACAAATCAACCCAATTCGTCACTAAGTTCAATTTCGACCCAAATGCACTTCCAAGCACAAACCGTGCCCAAACTAACCAATAGTCACTAACACAAGTGAGAATGGTCCTAATATGCCAATTAAACCCGAACTCAAGTGTTAAACACGTGTCATACCCATTTTGACACTTAAACCCTAATTTTGACCCATAAAGGTCAAAATCTCATTCTTTGCAAGTTTTGACACCAAAACACATTTAACTCGGTTTTATACTTCAACTTAATCCATTTTAAGTTTATAAACTTCATTAAATCGCCAATTGGGTCATAATCACCACGAAACCCTAATTTGACCCAAAGTCAAAGTTAGTCAACCAAATAACCCTAAATGGGTTCCAATACTTCCATAATCACTAACTTAAGTGATTTAACTAAATTTCAAGTTCTAAACATGGCCAAATAGTTCACCAACCCGAAATCCGCCAACAATTAACAACAAACCCGATTACTAGCATCACTAAACTCATTTCATCACCTAAAAGGGTTTCACAACAAATTTACTCAAACCCTAACTTGAATATCAAATCAAATAATTGAAACTCGGAGTTTGAGCTTACCAATACTATCACCGCGTAGCCAAGAACGAAAGGAACAACTTTAGAACCCGAGCTTTGGTGAGAAATCGACTCCTTCTTCCCCAAATCAAGCCCTCTCTCTCTAAACCCTTACTCTCTCTCTAAAAATGGTTGAGAGTGTTTTGGTTGGTGAGAATTTGATCCAAACTGATCAAAGGATCAGTTTTGATGACCCTAAACCGACCCCAAGTGAAAAGACCAAAGTACCCTTCATTTAAAGCCTTTAAAAAGGCTGAAAATTGCTTCTGACCCATTCGGCGCGCCGCGCCACAATGTGGAGCGCCGCTCCACTCTGCAGGTCAGATTTCAGAAACTTGTTTTGGCCATAACTTTTTGTCCGTAGCTCCGTTTTCGATGAATCAAATATCGTTGGAAACGTAATAAGATTTTCTTTCCAATGGTAAGGCTTTGAAACATCAACACAAACTTTATTTGGGGTTGAAAAGGTACGTACACACCTTGTACCTCAAACAACGTCCAGTTTTCCTTCGACGGTCGAGCAAGCAACACCTACATGTTGTGCACACTCCATACACACATAGTATACCTTAAATACATTATGTACAATAAATATTTGGGTCTTACAACTCTCCCCCACTTAGAATCGATCACGTCCTCGTGATCCTCGTCACTTAACCAAACGGACCACACTCCACGGTCCTCAACATAAGTCCCAATCCGACTTTCCTAAGCAATTCTTCCCGACGAATCGCCTTCCACAACTAAATCGTCATCCACGATTTTTCTCAAATCCACAATCCGAGCACTAAAACCATACTCATTCCCTCGCATCGGGAAACTCATCCCATCTCTAACCGAGATATCACTCCTCTAGCGTACCATTACCAAGTACCGTGCTAAAGCAACCAAGTCTCAACCTAAGGTCAACAACCCGAAACGATGATGACCGAACCAAACGAATCCTTACGGATAACACCAATCACTAAACATCCCTTGTAGCGTATAATACAACCAATACGCAACTACCGTAACATCATACGCGAACGACTAGAACTGCTAGCGTCCAATCGACTATAACAACTTAAAACCCTAGGCGTACAAAATCGACCATTGTCACGCCCGTAACGACATGTGAGCGAAATACGGCTATCGCATCAGTAATCACACAATACGGTCCTCACGATCCCACCATAGGAGTATAAAACAACTGATAGATCACTCAACACCGGATGAAGTCAGCGGACCCGAAAGTCATGCTTCACCGATATAACAATACCTCATGATGAAGTCAGCGGACCCCGAAAGTCATGCTTCACCACTATAACAATACCTCGCACTATGAGTAGTGCAACATCGCGCTCCGCTACACTATAGTGAACCCTAACGGATACCGCTAACCGTCCACACTATCGAGCAAGAACCACCTATATCAAGCATAGGCACAAAACAATATTTCTCTAGAAGAGAATCCGATACGCACATCCCTTAACCGAGGGATTTCACCTTGCTCGCCAAAACACGTCCATTATCTCTCGACGAGATTCACCAAACTTACCACCTCGGTGGTAATTTACAAATCCAATATCATAAGTACCAATGAGCCAAAAATTGTACTCTACCACCAATTGACCAAAACTAGGTCTCGACCAAATTTCCGGATCTAACAAAAGCATCATCCGAAATCTCACACTAAAACCTCCTCGTGCGGGAGTGCCACTCCCTCACTTGGAACTACGTTCCATATCCACAACTCGTACAACCGTACAATGCTACCAAAGGTAGACTTTACAAACAATTGGGTTCACACGACCCGTTACCATACCTTGCTCCAAACCTTGAGCACACGAAGGACTTGACCAATCCTTAAACACTTCGAACGAAAAGTGTACCACAAATACCCAAACTATACCCTCGCAATCATCCAATTTCATTAGTTTGTCAAATTCCACCTAGTCACTCATGTATCTAAGGGTTTTACTCCGGTACCCTAAGTACAATGCAACCACAACCATAACCTAGTCGGAGTCGAACACCACTCTAGTAGGTATAAAAGAGGCACCTAATGTCGCGTCATAATGACTCCATTACCGACATACATCGAGATTTCAAACACTCGATCTCAAGGGTTCCAATCACCCGGCGAACCTCATGGTTCATCACTTCAACATAAAAGCGAACACGCGCTTAACAATCGGACACCAAAACCATTTCCGTGGCTTGGTAGAAACATTTCCCAAACAATAAGGAATGCTTGGTTGCACCAAGTCTTACGCCCTTCACCAATCAATTAAAACGTTACCATAGGGTACTTCCATTAGGAATGTCACCCATAACAACAATATGCACAAACCAAGGCATTTAACAACTCACTTCCAAACGGCACTCGATAAACAATCAAAAGACATATTTATTAAAATGAAACGTGCCTTAACGTCTCCTCGCCGCACCCGTCCCCGCTAACTTGGGACGTTCCGACTTACGATGTCCTTCTTTTTGGCAATTAATGCACACCATACTACCACCCTTTGGTACCGAACATTCCCAATATTTGTGACCCCTCACGCCACAATTGTAACACCTAGGCGCACTAGAATCCGATATACCCGTCCGTGTACCACCCGTGCTCACGCTCGGACCCTTAGTCCTCTTACTCGGAGCACCATAGGAAACAACCCTTATCTCCCTTGAAGGTTCACCCTTCTTTGATCGTGTATGCGACTCGAAACCCCTAGCCAAGTCGAATAATTCCGAAAACGATTTCGCTTGACCACGACTAATTTTTTACTTTTCAAGTCGTCATTCAAAGTCCAATAGAAATCCCCCATTAACAAACGATCACTTCCCAAATACTCCGGACAAAAATGAGCCTTCGCCATAAAGGTCGTCTTGAGAGTACTCAAATCCATAGATCCTTGTCGCAAGTTTCGCAACTCATTACGCAATTCCCACAAATCGGCCGAAGTCCGGAACTCCTCGAAGAATTCCTCCTTAAACTCGTCCCACGATAAGACCATAAACGTTTCACCACCAACAAGATCAATCTTACCATCCAACCAATCCCTTGCCCTACCCCGCAACAAACTAGTTGCGAGCCTCGTCTTCTTCTCGGGAGGGCAATCAATCGTGCGAAAACGCCCTTCGACATCCGAAATCCAAGTTGTGCTTACCAATGGATCCGGTTTCCCGTCGTACATCGGTGGTTTAGTCCTCATGAAGCTCTTAAGATAACGCTTCATTTCGCCACTACTTTGAAGTTTGGAATACTTCCTATCCATTTCTTCTCGAAACGCTCTCATTTGCTCCGCAACGGCGGCCGTAACTCTAGCGTTAAATTCCGTGTCGTTCGTCTCGGTCTCGTTTCGCGTCGTCATTCTAAAGAATGCAAAACGATTAGTCCACGCACGTATAAAACGACACGCACAACACCCTCCCATCTTGCTAAACACTCGTCGTACATCACTCGTTAGACACGATTTGCACCCGTAATAAGGTCTGCAAGTTCTTATTACGCACACACGCCGCATCGACTTGTTAGTACAACGACCGCCTCGCTCGATGATATAAACAAACACAACCAAAATTCTACGCGGTACAAACACACGCGAGAATTACTATCACAACACAAGAGCATATTAATAATATCCGCATTACTAATATAAACGTTAGTCAACCTATAAACAAGGCACTAACTAAACCCATTCCGACCCGTAATCCTACAAGTCCCTCAACAAATTAAGCACACACAAAAGTCTAAGTCTAGGCACCTATCTCAAGTCACCTAAATCCCTTAGACCATGCTCTGATACCACTTGTAACAACCCAAACCGTAACCGACCAAACACGACGAAATTTCAAACAAAAAAAAATTTTTTCTGGTGCAGGCCATCTGCGCGGCGCGCCAGGTGGCCGCGCGGCGCGCCAAACCACCTGGACAGCCCGCTGTCCCCGGAAGTCAATTTAATGAAAATGTTTGACTAGTTCCCGACACATTTAGCTAAAACGCTTTTAACCATGACTTCATATATGAAAAGCTAGCACGTTTAATTAATAAAATCAAATTTACGAAGCGGGTCCCACATCGACCCAAATTACCCCTTGAGTACCAAAATGCAATATTTGACCATAAGACTTTTAATACAAAACGAAGCCGAGCATGGCGATTGGGGATACGCTACCCAATCCTAAACAATCCAAAAGCAAGTCTCTAAAGCAAACTATGCAAGTCTTCTAGTCCTCGCGCTTACCCGAGCCACCAATCCGCATGCAATCTATAAAAAGAGTCAACAACGAGAGGGTAAGCTAATGCTTAGTGAGTAGAATAAATATATACATGCATATACAACTTACCTACTCGCATCCACGACATCACATAAATACACATAAATCACTTACCTCATCGTACCAAACGCTAGTATCATCAAATCGTATAACTAGCAACCTCATAAGCAATCAATAGCTAGTAACGTCAAACCGTACAACTAGCAACATCATTAGCATAAATAAATATAAATAATAAATCAAATTAAATGCTAGCATCAACAATTACAATTCATGGTTAACCAATCTCTTCGCTAGGGAACGACTTCGCGAAACAAGTCATCGATGTTCATAACATTCGTTAGCTTCCAAACACGGCTATGGCATGCTAACCCCCCGAGGTGTTCCAAAAACGGCTATGGCATCACCCCTCAAGTGTTCCAAAAACGGCTATGGCATCACTTGCTCAATGTGAGTAGAACACGGCTATTACTCACGCTTTCGTACACCAACACGGCTATGTGTACGGGTAACTCAAATAACAACGTGGGAGTAAAACACGGCTATTACTTGCCACTAAATGCACAAACACGGCTATGTGCCTTAGTACAAAACATGGACTAATACGGCTAAGTCCCACAACCTTGGTCACAAAACGGCTATGTGACACCATCAACACGGTTCATAAATCATATACATACATATATACATATTCCACTCACAATAATCATTATGGACAAGAACGGCTATGTCCCACCACTACGGTCACAAAAACGGCTATGTGACATCATTACTACGGGCAACTATCAATGTGGACAAAACGTCTATATCTCACAACTATGGTCACCAAACGGCTATGTGACACCATTTCCACGGGCACATAAATCATATACATACATATATAGATATTCCACTCACCTTGAAGTCTTGAAGAATGCTTCCAAGTAATCCGCAACTCGCCAATGGAAAGTACCTATTCCATTACCACAATTACAATAATACACTTAGAGTGGATTTACAAATCAACCCAATTCGTCACTAAGTTCAATTTCGACCCAAATGCACTTCCAAGCACAAACCGTGCCCAAACTAACCAATAGTCACTAACACAAGTGAGAATGGTCCTAATATGCCAATTAAACCCGAACTCAAGTGTTAAACACGTGTCATACCCATTTTGACACTTAAACCCTAATTTTGACCCATAAAGGTCAAAATCTCATTCTTTGCAAGTTTTGACACCAAAACACATTTAACTCGGTTTTATACTTCAACTTAATCCATTTTAAGTTTATAAACTTCATTAAATCGCCAATTGGGTCATAATCACCACGAAACCCTAATTTGACCCAAAGTCAAAGTTAGTCAACCAAATAACCCTAAATGGGTTCCAATACTTCCATAATCACTAACTTAAGTGATTTAACTAAATTTCAAGTTCTAAACATGGCCAAATAGTTCACCAACCCGAAATCCGCCAACAATTAACAACAAACCCGATTACTAGCATCACTAAACTCATTTCATCACCTAAAAGGGTTTCACAACAAATTTACTCAAACCCTAACTTGAATATCAAATCAAATAATTGAAACTCGGAGTTTGAGCTTACCAATACTATCACCGCGTAGCCAAGAACGAAAGGAACAACTTTAGAACCCGAGCTTTGGTGAGAAATCGACTCCTTCTTCCCCAAATCAAGCCCTCTCTCTCTAAACCCTTACTCTCTCTCTAAAAATGGTTGAGAGTGTTTTGGTTGGTGAGAATTTGATCCAAACTGATCAAAGGATCAGTTTTGATGACCCTAAACCGACCCCAAGTGAAAAGACCAAAGTACCCTTCATTTAAAGCCTTTAAAAAGGCTGAAAATTGCTTCTGACCCATTCGGCGCGCCGCGCCACAATGTGGAGCGCCGCTCCACTCTGCAGGTCAGATTTCAGAAACTTGTTTTGGCCATAACTTTTTGTCCGTAGCTCCGTTTTCGATGAATCAAATATCGTTGGAAACGTAATAAGATTTTCTTTCCAATGGTAAGGCTTTGAAACATCAACACAAACTTTATTTGGGGTTGAAAAGGTACGTACACACCTTGTACCTCAAACAACGTCCAGTTTTCCTTCGACGGTCGAGCAAGCAACACCTACATGTTGTGCACACTCCATACACACATAGTATACCTTAAATACATTATGTACAATAAATATTTGGGTCTTACAAATTGTCGGAACTCCGATTGATAAACGGCCAAAGATAAAAGTTACACATTACCAAAAAGATTAAGCATAAATATTACAGAAGTAAACTAAACCTAGACAACTCGTAGTTGCCAACGCATTTTCGGCGTTTCAAAGTTAATTTTTCAGCTTTAATAAATTTACAAAAGTAACCGAGTAGCCTACTTTGGAGATTTTTAGAAAATTCCTCAAAACTCGTATTGACAAATGGGCAAAGCCTGCAAATTCTCGTTACCACAAAGATATAACATGATTTTTGGCAAGAGTAAACACATATCAGGCCGACCATGACAACTGATACAAAACTGACATTTTTAAATAAAAAAGTTTCAGCTCTTTTTAGAATTTTAAAATGTGACCAAATCGTCAACTTTGATGATTTTTATAAAAATCGTCGAGACTCGAATTGACAAACGGCCAAAGTCGTTTGTTAGACCTTACAGCAAAGAATTCAGTGATATTTTTTTTTATATATGAAACAACGCAGATCAGCGAGAATTTCAGTTCCCATTTCGACATTTCATCAAAATTTGCAAAACTTCTTTTGTCCATAACTTGACAACCGTTCAACGAAACGAGACGTGCTTTATATGAAAATTCATCTACTCAACGAGTAGAATCCAAATAACCACTTTTTATAACCCATAAAATTAGTTCACTAATTATCATCAGCAATTTTAATTACGAAATTAATTATGCAATTTGTTTATTTCATAACTTTCTAACCGTTACTTGGATTCAAGTGATTCTTAAACCAAAATTCAACTATTTTTCGCTAGCTTTCCAATGACATGCATATCTTATACCTTATCTCAATCGTATATGTAACTAATTCAGGAATCAACATAACCTATCTAATGGTAATATCAAAAGTACAAGCATGCATAATCCTATATACTCGAGCACTAGTCAGGGATACACTATTAGTATGTAAAAATTAAATTATGAGTACTCACATATCAATATTGAGATTCAATATTGCAGGAAAGGTACGTAAACGAAACGGAGATGATAAACACTATATTGACCTCACGAGCATACCCATGAACCATACTCAATCATCTCCATAGCTATAACCCATCATTTCCTTAATCCTATCCCACTCGAAAAAACAACTTCGAAATCACTCGGACAGCACTCCGTCGTAATATTTTATGTATACTAATAATATCTTGAGATAATACGGAGTAAATATATATATATATATATATATGTAAATCGATTGAGAGAGTTTAGAGAAAACTATTTTCAAGTTTCTATGAAATAATGAAAACTATTGAATTCTATTTATAATAGATTTTTGAATTATTAAAGTGAATTATTAAAGTCTGAATTATTAAAGTGAATTATTAAAGTATGAATTATTAAAGTGAATTATTAAAGTATGAATTATTAAAGTGAATTATTAATGTATGAATTATTAAAGTGAATTATTAAAGTATGAATTATTAAAGTTAAAGTAAAGTAAAAATAAAGTAAAGGTAAAGTTTAAGTATAGTAAAAGTATAAAACTATGTACGTATAATACGCGTATAAATATATATAATATTAATTTAAATCGTTATATATATTTAATAAAATAAAATATAAATATCGTTATCTTTATCATACTAGTTAAGTAATGAGTTGTCAAAAGTGATTCTAGATATTTATAAAAGTTATATACGTTTTAATAATAAAGTTCTTTTTAAACTGAAAACGTTTTTGTACGTTTGAAACTAAATAGATCAATTGAGTCTTTATGAGATTCAATCTTCCACTATCCTTTGTCTAGTTCTCAATGATTGACAATTTGTTCATATTTATAAATCACTTTACCATTTTCCGAATATTGTTAAAATGAAAAGATTTCTCAAATCAACGTGGGCCTTTCAACAGAGACTTGTAATCATAATTTAATATATCTGATAATTCAATCATTTGATCTTATCTTCTAATTCCATTGATAAACATTTTGAAACAGATACAATCATATAAAGTATTTAATCTAATATTTTGTTTACGTTTCAAGTTATAATATATATACACATATACATATATAATCATATTCGTTTAATGGTTCGTGAATCGTTGGAACTTGGTCGAGGTTGAATGAATGTATGAACATAGTTTAAAATTCTTGAAATTTAACTTAACAAATATTGCTTATCGTGTCGGAATCATATAAAGATTAAAGTTTAAATTTGGTTGGAAATTTCCGGGTTGTCACATCCAATGCGTTCGATGATTTTAAATGGCCCTACGTACCTTGGGTTAAGTTTACCCCTCTTGCCAAAGCGTATCACACCTTTCCAAGGTGACACTTTTAACATAACCATGTCGCCAACCTAAAATTCCAATGGCTTTCTTCGAACATCAGCGTAGCTCTTTTGACGACTTTGAGCGGTTCTCAATCTCTCCTTGATTTGCACAATCTTTTCGGTAGTCTCATGTATGATCTCAGGACCAGTAAGTTGTCTGTCACCTACATCATTCCAACAAATAGGGGATCTACACTTTCTTCCATAAAGTGCTTCGAATGGTGCATCATTAATGCTCGTATGATAACTGTTGTTATATGAGAATTCTGCCAATGGTAAATACTTATCCCATCCGTTCCCAAAATCGATCACACATGCTCTAAGCATGTCTTCAAGAGTCTGAATGGTCCTTTCACTTTACCCATCGGTTTGAGGATGATATGCAGTGCTCATATCCAGACGAGTTCCTAGAGCTTCATGTAGTGATTGCCAGAACCTTGACGTAAACCTACTGTCGCGATCGGATATAATGGAGATAAGTACTCCATGTCTTGAAACGACTTCCTTCATGTATAATCGTACCAATTTCTCCATCTTATCCATTTCCTTCATAGGCAAGAAATGTGCAGATTTGGTGAGACGATCGACAATTACCCAGACGGTGTCATAACCCCATGCAGTCTTTGGTAGCTTCGTGATGAAATCCATGGTTATACATTCCCATTTCCATTCTAGGATTTCTGGCTGTTGAAGCAACCCTAACGGTTTCTGGTGTTCCGCCTTAACTTTGGAGCAAGTTAAGCACTCCCCTATATATGTTGCAATATCCGCCTTTAAATTAGGCCACCAGAAATGTGCCTTAAGATCTTGATACATCTTTCCAGCTCCGGGATGTATCGAGTATCTCATCTTATGCACCTCGTCCAAAACTAATTTTCTTAACCCTTTAAACCTTGGTACCCAAATGCGTCCATTAAAATACAGGGTTCCGTCTTCTCGTATATCAAGTTGCTTGTCTAAACCCTTGAGCATCTCATTTCCAAAGTTTTCTTCAGTAAGAGCTCCTCGTTGAGCCTCCTTTATTTGTGAGGTGAGGTTCGTACGAATTTTCATATTCATTGCTCGTACTCGAATCGGTTCTCTTTCTTTCCTGCTTAAAGCGTCAGCTACTACATTTGCTTTCCCGGGATGATAACGAATTTCACAATCATAGTCGTTTATTAGCTCAACCCACCATCGTTGCCTCATATTCAATTGTTTTTGATCGAATATGTGTTGAAGACTTTTGTGATCAGTGTACACTGTACATTTGACCCCATATAAGTAGTGTCACCACATTTTCAATGCAAAAACAACTGCTCCTAACTCCAAATCATGTGTCGTATAATTCCGTTCATGAGTTTTCAACTGTCGAGAAGCATAAGCAATAACCTTTGTTCGTTGCATGAGAACACAACCAAAACCTTGTCGCGATGCGTCACAATAAATTACGAAGTCTTCGTTTCCTTCAGGTAATGATAAAATAGGCGCCGAAGTTAGTTTCTTTTTCAATAGCTGGAATGCAGTTTCCTGCTCGGAGGTCCATTCATACTTCTTCCCTTTGTGTGTCAACGCGGTTAATGGTTTGGCTATTCGGGAAAAATCTTGAATTAACCTTCTATAATAACCAGCTAAGCCCAAAAATTGGCGTATCTGTGTCGGAGTCTTTGGGGTTTCCCATTTTTCAATGGCTTCGACCTTCGCGGGATCAACCTGAATTCCTTGACTGCTAACGATGTGACCAAGCAATTGTACTTCCTTCAACCAAAATGCGCACTTGGAAAATTTGGCATATAACTGTTCTTTTCTTAACAGTTCCAGCACCAACCTTAAATGTTGCTCGTGTTCTTGCTCGCTCTTGGAGTAAATAAGAATGTCATCAATAAAGACGATAACAAATTTATCTAAATACGGACTACATACTCAATTCATGAGGTCCATGAATACAGCAGGTGCGTTTGTCAACCCGAACGGCATGACCAAAAATTCTTAGTGACCGTAGCGTGTTCTAAATGCGGTCTTCGGAATATCTTCTTCTTTTACTCGCAATTGATGGTAACCCGATCTTAAGTCAATTTTGGAGTAAACACGTGATCCTTGCAGCTGATCAAACAAGTCATCAATTCTCGGCAATGGGTACCGATTCTTGATAGTTAGCTTGTTTAACTCGCGGTAGTCTATACACATTCGGAAGGATCCGTCTTTCTTCTTAACGAACAGGATCGGAGCTCCCCATGGTGAAGTACTCGGTCGAATAAATCCACGATCTAGCAATTCCCGCAACTGACTTTGTAGTTCTTTCATTTCAGACGGTGCGAGTCTATACGGAGCACTAGCCACCGGTGCAGCACCCTGTACTAGGTCTATTCGAAATTCTACAGATCTATGCGGAGGTAATCCCGGTAATTCTTCTGGAAATACTTTGGGAAAATCTCTTACCACAAGCATGTCACTAATGCTATTCTCCTTCGTGTCGATTTTCTTCACATGTGCTAAGATAGCATAGTGTGATGACCCGTCCTTATCCACCTGGACGAAGTCATCAACATTTGGTCCCATTGCGATGATCGAATCCAAGTAATGTCCTTAAATTGAGCAAATGCACAGCGGAAGACTTAATTCGTACCTGAGAATAAACATGCTTTAAAGTGTCAACCAAAAGGTTGGTGAGTTCATAGGTTTATCATAACAATCATTTCAATATTTTAATAGACCACAAGATTTCATATATATATAAACATTTTTAATAATCATATTCTAAGTGGTTGAGAACTTGGTAACCATACTTAACACTTAATAAACGTCACATATTCCCTTTATTATGAAATCTCACTACACCGTATCAAGTGTAGTCACCAAAACGAAGTACTGTGCAACCGTTGAATGCTGTTCGTCCAGCCCGGTAGGGGTTGTCAGGCCTGATAGATCTATCAATAGGATTCGCGTTTACAATACCCATGTAAATAGTAGTTACCAAGCTACAGGGAAGTATGCCAGTGGTACAACTCAACGTAGAATATATTTTTAAGTACTTGTGTCTATTTTGTCAAACATAAAAGCAGCGCATGTATTCTCAGCTCAAAAATATATATTACGAAAGTAATTAAAAAGGGAGCAAATGAAACTCACCATACTGTATTTTATAGTAAAAATACATATGACGACATTTAACAATTGTAGGGTTGGCCTCGGATTCATGAACCTATATCATTTATATACACATTAACACATATAATAACAATTAAACAAGTTTTATATATTAATATTAATATACTTTATAATTTGTATGTTTTATTAATAAATAGTTTTAATTATACCTATTTTATATATTATAGATAATTATATATATGATTATATTAAAGATATTTATCTATTATATATAACTTAGTTAATATTTTATAGTAATAACACTTTATTTAAATCAATATGTAATTTTAATATAGTTAGGATATATGTAAAAATATCTTCTTCTTTTTATAATTACCCTTTGTTTATTTTAATATTACTAAAACAATGATAATAATAATAATAATAATAATAATAATAATAATAATAATAATAATAATAATAATAATAATAATAATGATAAAATAATGATAATTCCAATAAAAATGATAAACTTAATAAAAATGATAATTTTAATAATAATACTAACTTTAATAATAATAATAATAATAACAAAAATGATAATTTTTAAATATTAATGTTACTTTTAATAAAAATAATAATTAATTAATTTTTTTTTTAATGATACACCTAATAATAATAATACTAATAATAATAATTATAATGATAATGGAAAAGAGATTAAAAGTGTATACACTTCAAAATTGTTTTTCTAAAAAGAATACTCCAAATGGGTCTCGAACCCAGGACCTCTCAAAACTCCAAAACACATCTTAACCATTACTCCATTTATGATTTCTTGTTTAATACCGTATTTATATTTAGTTAACATATAACGTATTTATACCTCATCATCATATACATCACGTATCTTCAATATTTTTGCCCAACAATATTTATCATACCGGGCCAACAAATAAAAGGATTTTTCTGCCCAATGTCTAAACATGTAACGGCCCAACAACATAATGAACCTCGGCCCAACGATTAATCTAAGGAAACATGGCCCAAGTATCAAAATGGATGTTGTTTAGATTTTTCATCTTAAATAAAAAAAAACGTCCAGCTCTTTACTCAAGAGCAATTCAATTTCATAAATGTCCCCATCAAACTTTATCACTCCACTACCCATTTTTATATTATTCCTTCTTCAACTTTTTGAAAAAATAAAAAATAAAACAAAGGTGACGTAACTTCAATTGTAAAACGAAGATGGTGTGTGGGGTTCGGTTATCTGCTAGCCGAAACAACAGCTGCTGTTGCAGAAGTAGATCGACATAGCAGCAGCAATTTAAAAGAAAAGGGGAACATGGGTGTTGCAGCAAAGATAAAATTGCAGGTTCACTATTCCTCATTTCTTCTATTATCATTATCCTTCATAATCGGAAAGAACAACAGTAGTAGCATTAATTGTTCGAGCAGTTTACGTCAAAGGAGAGTTTGAGTGGTTTATGGTGGCCTTTGAGTGTTAAAACAGGAGACAGGAAACAATAAAGACCGATGGGTCTTGTTGTGGCTTCACGAAGAAACAAAAATAGGACAGAGAGAGGTATAGGTAGAGAGAGATGGTTGTTGTCTTTGGTTTTCAAGGTGGTAGTGTAGGGTGACGGATAGGAGGTGGTCGGTTTTGGTTAAAGATCAAAACATAAACAGTGATAGGCTTGTCGATGGTTGAATATGGTTTGTTATGAAAACAAATCAAAACATAAACCCGCGAGTTGCAGAAAAAGAAATATATAGAGAGTGTAAGGATGTCGATTGAGGGTGATTTTGGTGGTGAGGTGGTGATCTTTGGTGGCGGTTGGAAGTGGTTCAATGGGGTTGTAAACGAAAGCAACGAAAACAAAAATAAGATAAAAAAAAGTGATGGAACCTTGGTGTTGGTTGATTTTCGAACAACTGTCACAACCAAGTGTGGTTTTATATCATTATATCATGTGTTGTAGTAAAAGCAAGAGTGGGATGTGGTGTGGTTTTGAATGAAAATGAATGCATATATGTATAGTGAACAAAACAGTAAACAAATAGTTGAAAAGATACATGTTTTAGTTATTGTTATAGATGCATGTACGTGGTGTAATATATGTGTGTGTTATGAAAAGTGTTCATATATATAAATAAATTTATGTTACTAGATGACACCAAAACAAAAACGGTGATCTCAATTTAATACAGTGAAGATCAATCAATAATAGTATTTGATGTAATTAGCATCCAGAAATTTTGGAATATTCAGTGTCGACATCCAATTATATCGTGTCTATTGCTAAACAGTTACGGATAAAATTGTTCCTAAAAATTCCAACTTTTTAGATTAAATATATTTAATCATTTCACTCACTAACTGTTTGAAACCTGATCAAAAAGGTGCGTCTAATATTTATTTTTAGTTTCAAATAATCTATACGGAGTATTAAAATTCAACTCCTCAAAGTAAAAATATTTTTAATAAATCTAAACCCTACATATCTTAATTATGTACCAACATTTTATTCCAACTGCTCATAAGTTCGAGTCTTAAACTTATTTAATATCGTTCATAAAAATTTACCTGTCATTCGAGCTCGATCCCAACTAAAAATAAATATTTTTTTAAAAATTAATCAAATAGATTCTAAATATATTTTTAATAAAGCTAAAATTGATATAACTTATTTTCAGATCATCGTTTATTCTAAAATCACATAAGTTCATTTTTAACTCGTTTAATATCGATGAGATGATAACTGAATGTCCTTGTCGTTTATTAAATAAATTCGAAACCACATATATATGTTTAATATACTTCATTTATATATATAGATATAATTTAAATAATAACTTTTATATATTATTATTAGTGTACATAATTAATTCTAACAATTACAAAATATAATATTTCATTTTAAATATATATGCATGCATATTTACAAGTAATCATATCGTGAGTCGTGTGAATTGTCAAAGGTCAAATGATAACATGAAAATAGTTCAAAATTTTTGAGACGCAATATAATGAACTTTTCTTATTGTGTCAAAAATACAAAATCGTATCGAGAGTTTGGTTTAAAATTAGTCGAAATTTTCCGGGTCGTGACAGTACCCACCCGTTAAAGAAATTTCGTCCCGAAATTTGATCAAGGTCGTCATAGCTAACAATAAGAATGTTTTCATGATGATTAGGAGTTGACAGAATAGGGTTTTATCAACGTTGAGTAACATTGATAAAGTAATTGGATTACGCGAAGCGTACGAGTAAAGCTATCACAAAAGAGTGAAATGAGAAATAAAGACTTGTCTTGACTCTTGACGTAGTCTCGGTTGATTTTCGGAATGCAAGGAATTTAAGGAAATTTTCTAATCAGAAAGAAAATGTAATAGCACGATTTATTAGCAAACTGTTGGAATTACGGAAGAACAAAAATATCAAGAAAATATTTCTGTGATATGCTTAGAGCTAAAGTAGAATGAAAGAGTCGTGTAACATGGCACATGATGAGGATAAGGTCTGTGAATCATCATCACATTACATTAGAAATTTAGCATGACTTGCTGTAATATAATTATGCTGGCCTGACGTCATTATATTATACTAACTCATGCTTCAATTCCCAACACTTCTCTAGGAAATCATTCATAATTTAACTTGAATTTTTAAAGAATATAGAAACTAAAACAGTTTCTTTTAGGATGTAACACAGATAGCACGAAGAGATAAATAATTTCGGATAAGAATAGCTATGAAGGTCTCCTCAGAAATATCGAAGATATTTTATGATGATATTTTGGAATTTCTAAGATCGAAGGTTGATGAAGAAAAATTTTCCGCAAGATTTTAGCATGACTTCGGAGCAAGATTTTCTCTAAGTATTTCTTCGGATTCAGAATTATCTGGATTCTTTGAATATAGGGTTTGGTCCTTGTATTTGTCCATGGTCTCCTTCATGGTTAGCTCAACCCGTTTTTCAGTACCAAATTTCTATTGAGTGTTTCCAACACTCTATTCTTTATCATCAAACTTTTGGCCATTAAGACCATCTACAACTTTTGCTTCTTCATCAGCATTTTCAGAACTCAAAGATATGATTCGTAAACTAGAGTGCTTTTCAGGAATTCAGATATTCCGAGTTGAAATTCATCGGTCCAGAAGATATGTGTTATATATAGATATATAACTGTTGACGTAGGAACGCTGATAAGACTTCAATAGATAAATATAGTGATTTGTCAGAGCGATTTAAGTGAAGGAGCAACGAGGTTGCTGCTACGTCTGCTGGCAATATGATGGAATATAAAAGGTTCTCCGGTAATAATGATGAAGGGCAACTTATATATCAAAGTTATAATATGGTTTGTTCGAATGAAAAGTCGAAGTTGATTTGCTGGAGCTGTGACAAAATTGGCTAATTTGGAAAGGAATTTGAAAAGTTATTTTCGGTAATAATAACACTAAAGGAATTAGCACAGCTACGTGTTAAACGTTTATTCAAGTTCCGGGAGTTTTTCAGGTGTATAACTATATGCATCAATCTTTTCTTCTGTAGATGAAGTGCGGCTGGTTCATCCTCTCGATTGAGGTGTTTTCAAGAATCATGAAAGATTTGAACATGGATTGGAATTGTCAAGATTCAAATGAGGTTTAAGATGAAATTAAGTGGCAAACTTGAAGAATTGTTTAGTTTCATATGTTATAATTAATATTTTAATTCATTTTTAATTGTCCAAAGTTAGTAGTCCAATAGTTCAATAGTTCATATATTGTTTAATATATAACATTCGAATTAATTAATATGTATCGTGACCCGTGTACCGGTCTCAGTATTGATCACAACTCAAACTATATATATATTTTGGAATCAACCTCAACCCTGTATAGCTAACTCCGTCATTTGCATATAGAGTGTCTATGGTTGTTCCAAGATAAATATATAGATGGGTCAATATGATATGTCGAAACCTTGTATACGTGTCCCGTTAATTAAAGTGCGTAAAATAAATACAGAAATTAAATGACGATAAATAAAATTGCGAGAATGTAAATTGCGAGAATGTAAATTGCGAGAATGTAAATTGCGAGAATATAAATTGCGAGAATGTAAATTGCGATAATTAAATTGCGATAAATAAAATGTAACTAGTTAGCTAGGAACAGTTAGCTAGGAACAGTTAGCGTGGATTCTTAACAATATTTCAATTAGTTAGTTCGTTTGTTTCTAACAAATTTTACTTTGTCCGATGTTTTCTTCATTATGCCACTTGTTGGATTCTGATAGGTCAAAATCCAAATATGAAATTGAACGAAAATGGATTCTGTGATGAACGGATACGTATATCTATGGATATAAGTAGAATAGTGACTGACTGTTGAATCAGAGTCGAAGAATGTACAGTACAACTTATTAATGTGAAATCTAAATATTCCTCGGGTATTACCTACCCGTTAAAATATTTTCACCATTAACAGTTTATACAAACGAATTTTTAATTACAATCTTTATGAAAATATACTTGCATATATATTTTCTTCAGATGTAATCATGGATTTAATGAGTTAATATGATATTAATCTCATTTGATTTACTGTTAGAACAAGAATATATAATCTCTAAAACATTAGAGATTACATAATCGTCATGTAGAACAAAGGTAATTGATATAGAACGATATGTAGAACGAAGATAGTCGGTGTAGAATGATATGTAGAACGGAGATCATATTTGAAGTACGGATGGTGATATTGAGGCGTGTGATGTTGAGGCTGGTGTTATTGGTGATACTGGTGCCGATGCTGGTGGTACTGCTGGTGCCGGTGATGTTGCTGAAGCTAGTAGGTTTTGCACCATATTTTCCAAAGCTACAACTCGCGCGCAAAGTTCGTTGACTTCTTCTATTATTCCGGGATGATTGTCGGTTGAAACGAGCGGATGAATAAGGTTTAGAATTGTGGATAGAAAATAATCGTGGCGAGATATTCGGGCAACAAGAGTGAAAATGGTGTTTCGAACAGGTTCGCCGGTAAGTGATTCAGGTTCTTCGCCAAAAGGTGAATTCGGTTGGTGGAAGGGATCGCCTTCTTCGCGTCTCCATTGGTTAAGTCGACAACAAACCCATCAGATGATTTGGGGATGGATGAATTGTTGATTCATTTTGGTGACACTACTTTCGGAGCTTAGGTGAAACTCCATATTAGAATAGCTGTCGGAATCCGAGGAATTCGAACTGGTTGAGGGATTCATCTCGTATGATCAGATGAAGGATTTTCGATAAAAAAAGATTACAGGATGTAGATTAGTATCCTGCAATACATAATTTACATATGCATATATAATACTAAAATCCCATAAATTACGGAGGAATCTACAGAAGCTGTCAGGCAAAGTTTACAGTAACAGATATGCTAGGATATGAATTAGCAGATACGCTAAGATATGAATTTGTCTATACACTATCTATGCAATAAAGGCAGTAAGGCTTGTCTAGACTTAGGAATGATAAGCAGGTAATTTTCCACTAGGAATGATAAACATTACTTATAATATGCAGCTAAGGTCGAAGTCCAGACTCGCTAATGCATCCTAACAACTATCAGTTAGACACACTAATGCAAGACCTGGTTCGCTAGGACCAACGCTCTGATACCACCTGTGATGACCCGTCCTTATCCACCTGGACGAAGTCATCAACATTTGGTCCCATTGCGATGATCGAATCCAAGTAATGTCCTTAAATTGAGCAAATGCACAGCGGAAGACTTAATTCGTACCTGAGAATAAACATGCTTTAAAGTGTCAACCAAAAGGTTGGTGAGTTCATAGGTTTATCATAACAATCATTTCAATATTTTAATAGACCACAAGATTTCATATATATATAAACGTTTTTAATAATCATATTCTAAGTGGTTGAGCACTTGGTAACCATACTTAACATTTAATCAACGTCGCATATTCCCTTTATTATGAAATCTCACTACACCGTACCAAGTGTAGTCACCAAAACGAAGTACTGTGCAACCGTTTAATGCTGGTCGTCCAGCCCGGTAGGGGTTGTCAGGCCCGATAGATCTATCAACAGGATTCGCGTTTACAATACCCATGTAAATAGTAGTTACCAAGCTACAGGGAAGTATGCCAGTGGTACAACTTAACGTAGAATATATTTTTAAGTACTTGTGTCTATTTTGTCAAACATAAAAGCAGTGCATGTATTCTCAGCCCAAAAATATATATTACGAAAGTAATTAAAAAGGGAGCAAATGAAACTCACCATACTGTATTTTATAGTAAAAATACATATGACGACATTTAACAATTGTAGGGTTGGCCTCGGATTCATGAACCTATATCATTTATATACACATTAACACATATAATAACAATTAAACAAGTTTTATATATTAATATTAATATACTTTATAATTTGTATGTTTTATTAATAAATAGTTTTAATTATACCTATTTTATATATTATAGATAATTATATATATGATTATATTAAAGATATTTATCTATTATATATAACTTAGTTAATATTTTATAGTAATAACACTTTATTTAAATCAATATGTAATTTTAATATAGTTAGGATATATATAAAAATATCTTCTTCTTTTTATAATTACCCTTTGTTTATTTTAATATTACTAAACCAATGATAATAATAATAATAATAATAATAATAATAATAATAATAATAATAATAATAATAATAATAATAATAATAATAATAATAATAATAATAATAATAATAATAATAATAATAATAATAATAATAATAATGATAAAATAATGATAATTCCAATAAAAATGATAAACTTAATAAAAATGATAATTTTAATAATAATACTAACTTTAATAATAATAATAATAATAACAAAAATGATAATTTTTAAATATTAATGTTACTTTTAATAAAAATAATAATTAATTAAATTTTTTTTTTAATGATACACCTAATAATAATAATAATACTAATAATAATAATTATAATGATAATGGAAAAGAGATTAAAAGTGTATACCCTTCAAAATTGTTTTTCTAAAAAGAATGCTCCAAATGGGACTCGAACCCAGGACCTCTCGAAACTCCAAAACACATCTTAACCATTACTCCATTTATGATTTCTTATTTAATACCGTATTTATATTTAGTTAACATATAACGTATTTATACCTCATCATCATATACATCACGTATCTTCAATATTTTTGCCCAACCATATTTATCATACCGGGCCAACAAATAAAAGGATTTTTCTGCCCAATGTCTAAACATGTAACGGCCCAACAACATAATGAACCTTGGCCCAACGATTAATCTAAGGAAACATGGCCCAAGTATCAAAATGGATGTTGTTTAGATTTTTCATCTTAAATAAAAAAAAACGTCCAGCTCTTTACTCAAGAGCAATTCAATTTCATAAATGTCCCCATCAAACTTTATCACTCCACTACCCTTTTTTATATTATTCCTTCTTCAACTTTTTGAAAAAATAAAAAATAAAACAAAGGTGCTGTAACTTCAATTGTAAAACGAAGATGGTGTGTGGGGTTCGGTTATCTGCTAGCTGAAACAACAGCTGCAGTTGCAGAAGTAGATCGACATAGCAGCAGCAATTTAAAAGAAAAGGGGAACATGGGTGCTGCAGCGAAGATAAAATTGCAGGTTCACTATTCCTCATTTCTTCTATTATCATTATCCTTCATAATCGGAAAGAACATCAGTAGTAGCATTAATTGTTCGAGCAGTTTACGTCAAAGGAGAGTTTGAGTGGTTTATGGTGGCCTTTGAGTGTTAAAACAGGAGACAGGAAACAATAAAGACCGATGGGTCTTGTTGTGGCTTCACGAAGAAACAAAAATAGGACAGAGAGAGGTATAGGTAGAGAGAGATGGTTGTTGTCTTTGGTTTTCAAGGTGGTAGTGTAGGGTGACGGATAGGAGGTGGTCGGTTTTGGTTAAAGATCAAAACATAAACAGTGATAGGCTTGTCGATGGTTGAATATGGTTTGTTATGAAAACAAATCAAAACATAAACCCGTGAGTTGCAGAAAAAGAAATATATAGAGAGTGTAAGGATGTCGATTGAGGGTGGTTTTGGTGGTGAGGTGGTGATCTTTGGTGGCGGTTGGAAGTGGTTCAATGGGGTTGTAAACGAAAGCAACGAAAACAAAAATAAGATAAAAAAAGTGATGGAACCTTGGTGTTTGTTGATTTTCGAACAACTGTCACAACCAAGTGTGGTTTTATATCATTATATCATGTGTTGTAGTAAAAGCAAGAGTGGGATGTGGTGTGGTTTTGAATGAAAATGAATGCATATATGTATAGTGAACAAAACAGTAAACAAATAGTTGGAAAGATACATGTTTTAGTGATTGTTATAGATGCATGTACGTGGTGTAATATATGTGTGTGTTATGAAAAGTATTCATATATATAAATAAATTTATGTTACTAGATGACACCAAAACAAAAACGGTGATCTCAATTTAATACAGTGAAGATCAATCAATAATAGTATTTGATGTAATTAGCATCCGGAAATTTTGGAATATTCAGTGTCGACATCCAATTATATCGTGTCTATTGCTAAACAGTTACGGATAAAATTGTTCCTAAAAATTCCAACTTTTTAGATTAAATATATTTAATCATTTCACTCACTAACTGTTTGAAACCTGATCAAAAAGGTGCGTCTAATATTTATTTTTAGTTTCAAATAATCTATACGGAGTATTAAAATTCAACTCCTCAAAGTAAAAATATTTTTAATAAATCTAAACCCTACATATCTTAATTATGTACCAACATTTTATTCCAACTGCTCATAAGTTCGAGTCTTAAACTTATTTAATATCGTTCATAAAAATTTACCTGTCATTCGAGCTCGATCCCAACTAAAAATAAATATTTTTTTAAAAATTAATCAAATAGATTCTAAATATATTTTTAATAAAGCTAAAATTGATATAACTTATTTTCAGATCATCGTTTATTCTAAAATCACATAAGTTCATTTTTAACTCGTTTAATATCGATGAGATGATAACTGAATGTCCTTGTTGTTTATTAAATAAATTCGAAACCACATATATATGTTTAATATACTTCATTTATATATATAGATATAATTTAAATAATAACATTTATATATTATTATTAGTGTACATAATTAATTCTAACAATTACAATATATAATATTTCATTTTAAATATATATGCATGCATATTTACAAGTAATCATATCGTGAGTCGTGTGAATTGTCAAAGGTCAAATGATAACATGAAAATAGTTCAAAATTTTTGAGACGCAATATAATGAACTTTTCTTATTGTGTCAAAAATACAAAATCGTATCGAGAGTTTGGTTTAAAATTAGTCGAAATTTTCTGGGTCGTGACACATAGCATCCCTTCTTTATGCACTTTTGGGCCTTCAAACAGCTAATAAAGTTTAGCTTATGATTACCCTTTTCTCCGAACACCATCAATGGTTTCCCGTTCACGCAGGGAAAACGAATCGCCTTTTTATAACAAACAACTTCCGCTCTCATCTTAGACATCCAATCCATACCAATAATTACATCAAAACTCCCCAACTCAACAGGTATCAATCAATTACAAATGTCTCACTAGTTAATTTAAGCTTACGTTTACGACAGATTTTATCAGCTTTAACTAGTTTACCATTTGCTAATTCTACAATACATTTATCCTCCAGGGGTACGAAGGGGCAATTTAGTTTAGAGCAAAATTCTTTACTTATGTAACTTCTATCAGCACCAGTATCAAATAAAATATAGGCAGGTAATTCATCGATAGTAAACGTACCCGTAACAAGCTCCGGGTCTTCTCGTGCATCGTTAGCATTTATATTAAATGCTCTTCCAAGGGCTGTACCATATTCACTCTTTTGGTTCGGGCACTTGTTCTTGTAATGGCCCTTTTTTCCGCACCCATAACAAATAACAGCTTCAAGAGTAGCTTTATTAACATCTGTGAGAGGAAACCTACAATTTTGAATTTGATGCCCTACTTTGTTGCAATTTTTACACACCATCGTGCAAGTTCCAAAGTGGTGTCTCTTGCATTTCTGGCATTGGGGTTGTTTCCCCTGGTAGGTGTTCTGGTTCCTCTAGTTACTCACACCCTGCGAGACTTCCAACTTCTTGTTGTGGGGTTGATAGTTGTGATTCCTATCACGATTGTCGTTCATCCTCTTGTGGTCATTTGTTTTGGCCTCGGCAGTTGCCTTTTCCTTGTTTCTTTCTTTGATTTGGTCCATTAACTTATGGGCCATCTTGCTTGCTTCGTACATTGTTGTTGGATTAGATGCACTTACATTTTCTTGGATTATCTCAGGTAATCCTTTCACAAACTGTTCAACTTTTGCTTCTTCATCCTCAAATACTCCAGGACACATTAACGATAGCTCTGTGAACCGTTGCTCGTAGGCAGTGATGTTATCACCCTTGGTGCACAATTCCCTCAACTCTGCTTTCAATTTATTCATCTCGTTCCGGGGGCGATAATGCTCACACAGCAAGTGTTTAAATGCTGCCCAAGGTAGGGCGTAAGCAGTATTCTCCCCCACGTTTGCTAGGTAGGTATTCCACCATGTTAAAGCGTTATTTTTGAAAGTATGAGAAGCGTATTTTATGCGGTCTCCTTCTGCACAATTACTTATAGCAAAAACAGCTTCTACTTTTTCAATCCAACGCTTTAGTCCAACTGGACCTTCTGTTCCTTCAAATTCATGGGGTTTACAACTCATGAAAGTTTTGTAGGAACTTCTTACACGGTTTTCTGTTGTACCATGATGAGTTCCACTGCTAGACCCTGACTGGTTGTTTTTGTTAAGTGCATCCAATACTGCGGTTACATTTGCAGTAAGAAAACTACAGAAATCTTCCTCGCTCATGTTCATGTGCTGTTTGTTAACTGGAGCCATTTCCTTCAAAAATAGCCAAATGATATAAATTAATCATATATAGAATATTATAAGTAGTTAATAGTACTTTGTAGCATACTAATAATATGAACTAATTTTTATAAAAGCCTCTTTTCTTCTTATTGGCATTTTATAATTGCAGTTCAGGTAGTACCTACCCGTTAAAGTTCATACTTAATAGCTAGTACACAAATTAACTACTACAATCAAGATAATATTATATCATGAAAAACATAATACATTAGTACTTCACGCTTAAACTTTTGGTACAATATTTTACAAAAATACAATACCACTATTTTACATAAAACACAGGTAAGATAAAATATAGCACACGATAACTATTATACAAGGCGTGAAGTATGGTAGCTGCTGGGACAGATTAAAAATGACGAGACTTCTTATTATTTTGGGACAAATCTGGGAAATCTGCGGGATCTGGGAAACCAAAGTGTTTTCGCGTCTCAGCTACTGACATCGTTCTCATTCTAGCGGTACGTTTGTACCTTGGTCGGGATGGTGCCTCAATAGAGTTAATAACAGGAGGATGACTAGGGGTAGAAGTGTTAGGTTCACTTTTAGCAATAAATCTTTTATTATACTCCGAATCAGGAAATTCTGGTGGGCAGACCACAAGTTCCTTTTCCTTATTAAATTCTGCCTCTGTAATTTCTTTTACTTCGTTCTCCTCAGGTTCCTCCTTCGGTTCCTCTGGGATTTGTGAATCTTCCCAAAATGCGTCCAACTCCAAATCATCATCATCATCACTTATATAGATGATTTCTTTTGGATCATCGTCATCAGATAAGTCGATGACTGGTACTTTTACTGGAGATTCATCTTCGGAGTCACTGATTGTGATAATGAGATTGGTGCTAGAAGTAGACATCTATCACACATTAACTACCACATTAGAGATATATCACATATTATTTATATGCTATAATATTCAATTTCCGACCAAAAATGATAAGCAATAGTTTTCAAAAACAAGTTCGGTCAAAGTCCAGACTCACTAATGCATCCTAACAAATACCGGTCAGACACACTAATGCAATTTCTGGTTTGCTAAGACCTCTGCTCTGATACCAACTGAAACGACCCGTCCATATTACTATAAACGAGGTACGTTATTCATTGATCTCAATAGCGAGGTATTTGACCTCTATATGATACATTTTATAAAATATTGCATTCTTATTTCATAGCGACCAAACCTTTCATATATAAATGAAAGTTTTAAACATGTGGGCGATCATTTGAGAAATGATCCCCGAATACATAAGTTTTAGAATATTACAACGTGGGCATAATAACCAAATATGTTACATAACAAAGATAACGTTTATTAGAATGCAACTTTCTTTAAACACAAGCATGAACGACGCCACGCAACACCATGAGCAAGCAATCAGCGGAAGACTTTTAAAGACCTGAGAATAAACATGCTTAAACTGTCAACACAAAGGTTGGTGAGATATAGGTTTTAAAGCCAGCATAAGATATAATAATAGACCACGAGATTTCATGTTATAAACGTTTCTGCAAAGATATTCTATATGTTGTTGAGCGCCCAGTAACTATACTTAACAGATGTTTTCCGTGCATATTCCCTTTTCAAAGTTATCTCTACATCGTACCAAGTGTAGTAAAACGAAGTACTAAACACCCGTTATGAACTAGTGCTAACTAGCCCGAGTGGGGTTGTCAAACCCGATAGATCTATCAATAGGATTCGCGCTTACATATTAACCATATGTAACAAATAGTTACCAGACTATTAGGGATATATACAAAGGTACAACTCAACATAGAATAAATATTTAAGTACTTGTGTCTATTTCGAAAAACAAAAGCTGCATGAATTCTCATCCCAAAATATTTATAGAGTTAAAAATGGGACTATATACTCACTGTCGTAAAAGTATAGTTTTAACAAGTTTCCAACTTATTAAAATACACCCGACGTCCTTGGATTCACGAACCTATAACAATAATAACGATAACGATTCAGATAATAATACATGTGAACAAAATTAATATAGCAAGTTCATAGAATACTTATATACTAATTTTTAACATTTTATGTTAGTAGTCCATTGTTAGTAGTCTAAAATAGTCCGAAAAGTCCAAAATAGTCCGAAAAGTCCAACAGTCCAATAATTGGTACATATATATAATCTTAGAATTACCCCACGGCGTATTGTGTACATATTGTCTTGCATCAATCCAGAGACGTATTGACTTAGGATTTATCAAAACGTATTGTTTACGTATTGTCATGGAACGTACCAAGATTATTATATATGTACAATCTCGGAATCTAATGATAACATGTCCAAATATATATAGGATATAGGAAAAGTTAGCAAGGATATGGTTAATATAGTTTTTAAGGTGTTCTTCATATGTGCAAGTTATAAGTTCTTATAATATCTTAATATAATATCATAATACATATAAATAAGTGTTATTAGAGTTAAGTTAGAAAGATTAGATTAGTTTTCCAAATAAGTTTAAAATTAACTAAACTATGTTCTAGTAGTTATTAGTTATGAATTCTTATATATATAGCTATAATCATATGAATTGAACAAGAGTTTTAGTAAGGCTAATACCTTGATTTAAGAAAGATAAGTAGCTGAATTTGAAGAGGATTTCTAGAGCTTGAAAGACTCCTTGAATTGGTGCTTAAAGATAACCAAACTTGGAAGCAAAACTTGAATCAAAGTAAGTGTTCTTGATTGCTTCTTATATGATGATTATAGATTGTTTTTGAAGCTAAAAGATGAAAAAAATGCTTGGGGATGATCTAGTATAAAGATGGGAGTATTTTGAGAGAGAATTTAGAGAGTATGAATGAGAAAATGGAATGGAAAAATGGGTGTATGCATAAAAACATTTTTAGGGTATTTATAGGCAACTTATGTTGTCCATTTTTGACTAATATCAAGTAAAGTTAAATTGATGTTGTCATGCATGACATAATAAGATTGATAATGTCATGCATGACATAATATATCAATCATGCAGATTTCTATTGGTATATACCAATAGTAAATACTTCTAGAAGCTGCGTATAATACGCATATAAATACCGTATAAATACCGTATACATACAAGTAGCATTCTTGAGAAAAATGAACAGAAATACGAATATAGCTATCCCTTATCTGTATTTGTATATTATTAAGTGTGTTTATACTCATTGTATGTAAATACATTTTAACATAATACATTGTATGTAAATACATTTTAACATAAATTAATTTCGTCGTTTAAAAAAAAATAACATATATACTGTTCAAAAACTCTTTAAATTAGTAGTATGAGAATGTATATATAATACCTTGTTAATATACTTAATGAGATATTTAATTATCATATTTTCAAGTTAAATATATATATATACATACAAGTTATGACGTTCGTGAATCGTAGGAATAAAAGGGTGACCAAAAGCTTGTGTAAAACCCTTTCCGGAGGTTCAAGACTTATTAAAATTCATTGCTTATCAAGTCGGAATTATTAAATCATGTAGATAGTATAATCAAGTAGTCAGAAAAATCCGAGTCTTCACATTGGTATATGGATTAGATATAAAGGATATGTAATTTTGTTTTCATGTAAATAAGTCATGAATGATTACTAATATTTTTGTAATTTTATGAGATATTTCATGCTAGTTGCCAAATAATGGTTCCCACATGTATTAGGTGACTCACATGGGCTGCTAAGAGCTGATCATTGGAGTGTATATACTAATAGTACATACATTTAAAAGCTGTGTATTGTACGAGTACGAATACGGGTGCATACGAGTAGAATTGTTGATGAAACTGAACGAGGATGTAATTGTAAGCGTTTTTGTTAAGTAGAAGTACTTTGATATGTGTCTTGAATTCTTTCAAAAGTTTAAGAATACATATCAAAACACAACATGTATATACATTTTAACTGAGTCGTTAAGTCATCGTTAGTCGTTACATGTAAATGTTGATTTGAAACCTTTAAGTTAACGATCATGTTAAATGTTGTTAACCCAATGTATATTATATCTAAAGAGATGTTAAATTGTTACATTATCATGATATTATGATATATAATATATCTTAGTATGATATATATACAGTTAAATGTCGTTACAACGATAATCGTTACATATATGTCTCGTTTCGAAATCATTAAGTTAGTAGTCTTATTTTTTACATATGTAGTTCATTGTTAATACGCTTAATGATATATTTACTTATCATTTAACATAATTAACCAAGTGTATCAATATCTTAATATGATTCATATGTACTTAGTAAGACGTTGATATAACGATAATCGTTATATATATCATTTTCGAGTTTCTTAAATTCAATAGTCTCATTTTTATGTATATAACTCATTGTTAAAATACCTAATGAGATACTTACTTATCATAATATCATGTTAACTATATATATATAATAATATATATGTCATCATATAGTTTTTACAAGTTTTAACGTTCGTGAATCACCGGTCAACTTGGGTGGTCAATTGTCTATATGAAACCTATTTAAATTAATCAAGTCTTAACAAGTTTGATTGCTTAACATGTTGGAAACACTTAATCATGTAAATAAAAATTTTATTTAATATATATAAACATGTAAAAGTTCGGGTCACTACAACCTTTATATACAGATTATGCGAAACACTAAAACTAGGAACTCACCAACCTTTGTGTTGACACTTGTTAGCATGTTTATTCTCAGGTTCCTAGAAGTCTTCCGATGTTTGCTTATATGTTATACAAGATATGTCCATGGAGTCATACATGCTTTATTCGAGAAAACGTTGCATTCACAAATCAACACCATCTATCTTATTTTGACTGCATTGTCAACGGAAGTATTATTGTAAACTATTATATTACGATGATTGTCTATATGTAGAAATCATCAGATGTCGAAAACCTTTGATTTAAATATTCATTTATGGCGTGCCTTTTCAAAAGAATGTAATGTTTACAAAGCGTATCATATAGAGGTCAAATACCTCGCAATGAAATCGATGAATGACGTATTCGTCCATATGGATTTGGAGCGATCGTCACAAAAGTTGAATGCATACAATAGAAATTTAGTGACAGTACATTTTCAAACAATTTTCCCTAAAAAATCACATCCAACACATCCCACCATGTATACTAAAGTTCATATCTATTTAAAGGAGCAACCAAAGAACAAGCATATATAAACAGAGCTCAATATAATTTTTTTTATTATTTTTTTATTTTTTTTAAAAAGCAACAGAGCTCAATATAATAAAATGCAGTAAATTTTAATAGTGAGTTTCAAAAAGTACTAACTAACCTCTGGTTCCTTCAATAAGGGCTTTAGCAACACGAAGAGGAGTTTTTATAAGACCTTCTCTATTAATATCTTCACCCAAACCCTTAAACAAAACCTTTACAGCATCTTCAATACCAACTGTTTCTTTTCTTTATCAAACCCATTACAAAGCTTCACTCCATTTTCAATCACCACATTATAATGATCACATAGATACATCTTGTTAAAAAAATAATTTTTTACCTATCAAATCAACCTAACATTTATCCTATTAAATGTGACAAGTGTATTATTTTTTTTAATTATTAAATACTAACTAGACAAAATAATACACTTGCCAATTTTTGATTTAATAAGTAAGTGTTGGGTTAATTTGAGTTGGTTGAAAAATCATTACTATCTTGTTAATGATGAATGCTACAACCTACAAAGAAAATGAATAGACTTGGGTCCTTTTAAAATAATTTCTTTACATGGGAAGGATATCATAAAAGAATGCTATGCTTAGAGTGCTCTCAATAGAATAGTTCCTCGCTTCTTGGTCCTATGTGTCACATTAGCGTCACATCAGCACATGGGCGACTCTATGTGTATACCCGTGGGGTCACGGGACACCGCTAGTTTGAAATTTTTTTTGTAGAAAATACTCTTTAAATTGTATAAAACACCACTAAATTTAACCGCAGGACCCCATATATTTTTCAAATTTATAGTTTTTCTTTTAAATTGTTTAGAATACCACTAACTTTAACTACTCAGACACCATATATTTTCGAGTTTGTAGTTTTTTTTTCAAGTAAACTACCACTAAAATATTACTCAGATATAATTAGTAGTGAAAAAAATTTCGGGACCCCATTGCATTTTAATCCTAGAATCGCCACTGCATCAGCACTTCCTTCTCAGGACTAAACTCATGACTAAATACTTCCAACAGTGACATACCTCCTCATAAAAATTAGAACCCACTATATTAATTAAATATTGTATGGTACAAATTTTGGAACATCATGTACAAGTGAAGAAAACAACTTGTTCCGTCCACAAATCTTACAAGAAAGCACGAGAGAAAGGGCGAGAAGGCTGGGCGGTACCTAAGCGGAAGGCAAGACACATTGCTGCCATTGGTGTCCTCCTGGGCGAAGTTGTGGGTGGGAGGGAGGACAAGACCATCGGGAGCAATCTTATATGTGTAATGTGAGTGAATACTCTTCCGAAAATAATGGATGTTAGAATTTTTTACTTTCCAGGCTTGTAAGAAATAAGAATTCCTCTTTCAACTCGTCATATTATTGTTGTATACGATCATCAATTTAAATTCAATATTTTTCCGTCCTTTTTTTTATTTGAAAAAATTATTCATAATGGATCGAGAATGAAGTTATCCCATAGATTCGTGATCTCGCACCAGGAGTGGTACCAAGCATGGGGCATGTGAGGTCATATGCCCCCTATGGGCCTACATAAGATCAATACAATTTTATTTATTTTTTAGTTTTGCCCTCAGCCCATACAAATAAGCCCAACCCAAAAGAAATATTACTATTGCTATTGCTATCCAAATTATTTTACAGCTGCCCAATTTCTTTTATCTGCTCTTATCCTCCTTCTAAGAGCACAAGGTGTCCGTGTCCATTTTTCAGTGTCAATTTCAGTGTCCATTTTTGACACTGAAATTGACTGACAGTGTGTAAGGTGGAGGTGTCCACAGTGTCCATTTCAGTGTCAATTTCAGTGTCCATTTTTTATTTTTTATTTTTTAAATTGATTTTTAAATATTGTATTTAACTAATTTAATATAAAACAAAATAATTAATTAAAATTCATAAAATAAACTGTTACATTTATTAAAATTCATAAAATAAACCATTACATTTATTAAAATTCATAAAATAAACTAATACGTAATAAAATTCATAAGTCGTCTAGAAGATCCCACAAATGTTCAACCAAATCAGATCGTATGCCTTCATGCACTTCTCTATCACGTAACTCCCTTGTTCTTCTTGCACGAGCGTCGCACCTATCGATCCAAGTACGTTGTATATGTTGAACGGGCTCAACCACCAATCATTCTCAGCAATGTTGTATCCACTGTCTTCGATAATGATGTTGTGTATCACGAAGCACATGTACATTAGTTGTCTCATTATATTCACCTCGTAAGAGCGTGCGGGTTGCTGAAGAATATGCCAACGGCCTTGTAGGATCCCAAACGTTCTTTCAACATCTTTGCGAGCGCTCGCTTGTTTCTTTGTAAAGTAAGTATATTTTTCGTCAACGGCACTTGAAAATCCCTTAACAAATGCCGCCCATGTTGGGTAAATACCGTCAGCTAAATAATACCCTCTTCTGTAATGAACCTCATTTATTTGATATGGAACGTCGGACATTTCCTCATTAAGCATTGAGTTGAACAAATCACTAGTGTTTAGCACATTAATATCGTTGTTTGAACCTGCTACACCAAAATACGCATGCCAAATCCAATTATCATACGATGCGACCGCTTCAAGCATAATAGTTGGGTGACTGTGATCGCCTCGCATAAATTGTCCTCTCCAAGCAACCGAACATTTTGCCCACGCCCAGTGCATACAATCTATACTACCCAACATGCCCGGAAAACCATGAATCCTTTCATGACATTCATACAAACGGTGAATGTCATGCAAAGTAGGCTCTCCTAGGTAGACGTTAGCATACAAATCAATGATACACCTACAAAAGTTGTGTAGAGATTCCCGACCAACTCGTTCAGACATTTAAAGATACTCATCCAACGCATCCGATGTATAACCGTATGCTAGCTGACGTAGTGCGGCTGTCATCTTCAAATGTTGGCTAATACTCCACTTACCACGTGTATCTTGTCTTCGATGAAACCATCTAAAATAATGCGGCAATGGTTTTGCTGAGTAGCTTAGAATATCATTCATAATCCTAAGAAAAACACGTCGTCGCATTCGAAATCTTTGTTTGAAATTTTCATCCGTATATTTGCAACCCTCGTTAAAATAATCGTCCATCAAACGACCGTGTGCTTCATAATGATTTCGACATATATAACGATGTGAGTTAACTTCTTCTTCAGTAGATAAATCTTCAAGTACGTTTAGTGTATAGTTTGTGAAAAAGTCGCCGGAAGTACTCGAAGAAGACGACATATTTTGGGGGGAAAAGATAAAAAAAATTGATAAATAAGATAATTGTGTTGAAAGGTGAATAAGAAAATGGGTATGTGTGTGTAAAATGAGGAAATATGGTGTTATTTATAAGAATAAAAAAGAAAATAAAATAAATAAAAAATAGGAAAACTAGCCGTTAAAAACGGCTAGTTTTTAAATATTCAAAAAATCAAACCGTTGAAGCCACCGTCGAATTTGGGATATCGGAAATCGACGGCGAGATCGACGCCGTGCCGGTGTCGGGCGACCGTCGATCTCGGCGTCGATATAGGAGGACGGCGAAAAAAAATTACGGGCACCGGGTGCTCTAATGTATATAGTCTTTTTCTTTGTCACTTCATCTTTTAAATTTTTAATCAAAGAACTAGATGTCTAGAAGAAAAGGAAATTGTGGATTGCTCAAGACTCTGGCTATTACATCATCCAACTTTTTACTGACAACTTTTCAAGGTATTGACGTATGTAATTCATTCAATTATTAATTTAGGCTTTACAAATTTGTTAAAAATATGAAATATATTGTTAAAGTTTTGTACTTTTGACTTGATGAGTTGTTTTCTGTTTTATTTGTTTGTAACCATAATTGTGACGATCGATCCAAATCCATATCGACGAACACGTCATTCTTTGATTTCATTGCGAGGTATTTGACCACTATATGATACGTTTTGTAAACATTGCATTCTTTTGAAAAGGCACACCATAAATGAATATTTAAATCAAAGGTTTTCGACATATGATGATTTCTACATATAGACAATCACCGTAATATAATAGTTTACAATAATACTTCCGTTGACAATGCAGTCAAAATAAGATAGATGGTGATGATTTGTGAATGCAACGCTTTCTCGAATAAAACATGTATGACTCCATGCACATAGCTTCTCTAACATATAAGCAAACAGCGGAAGACTTCTAGGAACCTGAGAATAAACATGCTAACAAGTGTCAACACAAAGGTTGGTGAGTTCGTAGTTTTAATGTATCGCATAATCTATATATAAAGGTGGACCACAAGATTTCAGTTGTTTCATCCAGAAACGTTTGTCAAATTATTCTACAAGATTGAGCACCCTGGTAACTAAGCTTTAACGTCTATATAATAATAAGTACCCCTGTTTTAACATACATGCAACCAACATGTACAATACACGCAATCTAACGTATATTAACTCAAATAGCATACGTCTGTTTTCTAGTTCAGGCTAGTGTCTCTATACCTAGAACAGACGGGGATGTCAAACCCTTTGGATCCATATACCTCTATTCGTGCCCATCGGTTCTTATAACCGACAGTTACTAGTTACCAAAGCTAAGGGATTTTCGGTTCAAACTCAGTTTAGAATTAAGTATGTACTTGTGTCCATTGCGTTTTAAAATAAAGTGCATGTATTCTCAGCCCAAAAATGTATTGCAAAAGCAATTAAAAAGGGATCATATGAAACTTACCTTAGCAGCACATAACGTCATTCACCGAATTTTGACCGAAACTCGGAATACCAAATAACCGTAGATCTCAACCTAGAGAACATATGTTGGTCAATAAATGTCTATCAAGCTAGGTCAGGTCATAGTGTATCATAATCCTAATGCTCGAGATCGACATACAAAGGTTATTAAAGTCATTTCAAAAAGTTAATCTGACTCAATATTATAGTTGAATGATCATGGCAATCGAAACATTTTAACATTTCACATAGTTTCCCAATACTTGTAAAAATCATGTTATAGTGTTTATAAAGCTTTAAAAATATGTTAAGACAATCAACTTTGACAATTGTTTAACAAAACGAGATGTGCCTTATATAAGGATTCATTTACTCGGCTAGTAGTATTCAAAAATCCAATTTATCAATCTCATAAACAGGTTGTTTAAATCTTAATTGCAGATTCCAAAGCAATTTCAATTAACGTCAATCATAATTCAGTTGATCATATCTTTTAATTCGTTCATCGAAATTACGCGATTTCTAAATGAAAAGTTATTGATTTTTCACCAGCTTTCCAAAAACATGCATATCATATATCTTTTATCAGTAATATATGTATTTAATTTGTGATTTATCATAAACTGTTTAACGACGAAATTTAGCATACAAGCATGCATAAACATATATACTCGAGCACTAGACATTGATACTCTATTAATATATAAAAGATAAGATATGAATGCTCACGTATCAATATTGTGATTCAATATTTCAGGAAAGTACGTAGACGCGACGGAGATGATAAACACTAGGTTTGACTCACAAGCAATACTCCCGAACAATACCTATAACCTCCATAGCTATAACCCAAAATTTCCTTAGCTCTATCCCACTCGAAAAACCCGTTTTGAAATCATTTGGACATAACCTCATCGTAGTATTTTATGTAAAATACTTATTACTAATATTAATATCATAAGATTAATAATAATAATAATAATAATAATAATAATAATAATAATAATAATAATAATAATAATAATAATAATAATAATATAAATAATAATAATAATTACAGAGGGAGTACGATATAGATGGATGTGTGTGTGATCGACTGAATTCGTTTGAATTTATAGGACCAGACATGCCCCAGCCTTCCATGCGATCGCATGGTTTTTGGGCATCATGGCCATGCGATCGCATGGCCCTTGATTCCAGCTCAGATTCATTTAACGTTTTGCTTGTTGACATAATATTATATAATATATATAATATATTTAATTTATATTATTTAATTATATATTATATTATATTTACATGCATAGTTGACTTGTAATTTTTGGTCCGATGACTCGTACGTCGTCACTCGACTTATGTCCCGTTTTCGGTTTTTCGAACGTCCTTTCGTATACTGAGAAAACTTGCACTTTTCGTTTCGTGACTCGTACCTTTGTCATAATATAGTCTTAAATTATCCATAAACTATACCAGACGAGATATAACTTATACATTTGAGTGTTTTGGTCATTTACTTCTATAAATCATCGTCTCGCTATTTGTTAATATATATATATATATATATATATATATATATATATATATATATATATATATATATATATATATATAATATCAAATTGTTTAATAACCAAGTTAAATTTCCAACTTATCATATTGTTAAATATATATTTTCAATATTAATAAACACGTTTTAAAATACACATTGCAAGTTATTCATATATCTAATTCTAACAGTTAATATTCCTTAATATTGTATGTGTCCAAATTACGTTATTTAAACAAACACTTTACCATTTATTTTGAATACCGTTAAAATGAACGATTTCTCAAATCAACGTGGACCTCACAACAGAGACCTGTAATAATATCATAATCATTAAGAGACCTAATAAATATCTTTTAATTCAATCGTTTGGCATTATCTTTTAACTCTGTAGTTAAATATATCGATCAAGTAATCAAACCAATAAGTTTTAATGCACAGTATCATTTACTTAACACTTTATTACGTTTTCAAGTTATAGTATGTATCTATTTACATATAATTGTTTGTGATTCATCGAGAACAATCGAAGGGTATTTGAATAGTTCAAGAATTTTAGGATTCAATTCCATAGACTTTGCTTATCGTGTCGAAAACATTAAATCATATCGAGAATTTGGTTCAAAATAAGTCGAAATTTTCCGGGTCATCACAGTACCTACCCGTTAAAGAAATTTCGTCCCGAAATTTGAGTGAGGTCATCATGGCTAACAATAAAAATATTTTCATGATGAATATGAGCCGATAAATAGAGTTTTATCACCGTTGAATAATATGGATAAAACAATCCAATTACTCAAAGCGTATGAGGGAAGTTATCGTAATAGAGTGAAATGGAGAATAGAGATTCGTCTTATCTCTTGACGTAGTAACGATTGATTTCCGGAATTTAAGGAATATAAAATCTTCATAATCTAAATAAGATTTGATTCTTCGGGAATTAAGGAGATTAAGATCTTCCTTAATTATATGCGGTCATCTGCCTCGATTACTCTGTCTGTTATTTCGCTATAAATTAACCACTTCCGTTTCATTATTTTCACCACTCCTACATCTTCTTCCTCATTTCATACTTCCAAAAGATTGTGAAATGCTTCATCCAGTTCTGATTCTTGATATACTCCTAACTTTCATATCTGTCATTCTTCTTTTTCATCTACCACCAGAGAAAGTTATTTTTTTCTACCACTACCTTGGAGTTATAGTATTTTTTATTCTCCCGTGTCTTTATATTGCTATACGCATTGATATATACTGTTTGTAATATATGTGTTGTTGTCAGGCTTTATATTTTCCCTTATATTTAGGAGCTCCATGCTTTTGTTTTTCTTCCCGACTTCTAGTCAAGCGAATAATGGTCCAGAATATGTAGGTATGGAGTTTCGAATGATCATAATATACAATGCATAAAGGAAAGGTAATAGCATGATTTGATTTGTCAAATTACCAGAATATCTGGAAAAGACCGAATCATCAAGAAAAATATTTTCTTGATATGTTTAGAGGTTAAATAGAATGAAAGAGTTATGTAACATGGTTCATGATGAGGGTATGATCTGTGAACCTTTATCACGTTCCATTAGAAACTCAGCATGACTTATTGTTATATAATCACGTTGGCCAAGCGCCATTATATTATACTAACTGATGCTTCAGTTCCCAACACTTCTCCAGAATACATTCATAATTTAAACTCGATAGTTTCAGAAGTTTAGAAACTAAAACAGTTTCTTTTATGATATAACACAGATAGCGCGAAGAGACAAATAATTTCGGATAATAATAGTTATGAAGATATCTTCAGAAATATCGAAGATATTTATAATGAAATATATAATGATATCTTAGAATTTCTAATATCGAAGGGTGATGAAGAAGATTTGTTCGTAAAGGTTTAGAGTCAGGAGTAAGGTATTCGTTAATGACTTCAGCAGACACTGAATCATTTGGATTCTTTGAAGACAGGCTTAGTATTTGAGATTTGTCCACAGCCTTCTTCATAGTTTGTTCAATCCGTTTTCCAGTTCTAAACCTTCTCTTTTTCTGTGCTTTTCCAACACACTACTCTTTATCATCAAACTTTAGACTGTTAAATTCGTTTATAGTTTTTGCTGCTTCATCAGCATTTTTCCAAAATTCGGAGGACAAGTTTCACAGTTTGGGGTGTTTTTCAGAAACTTCACATTCGAAGTATGTAAGTCTAGAAGATAGATATTATATGTATATATATAACTGTTGGCATAGAATTGCTGCAAAATTTGAAATACTGATTGCTAATTCCCGGTAGTTGGTATGACAATTATTGTTACAAGTTGTGGATGAGTACATGATAGGGTTTCAATGAGTATAAGGATTTTTCGGAAGGTCAATGATCAATAAAGTTGTTGGTAAATTTACTGCTAATGTGGTGGGACATGAAAGGTTCCCCAGTAACAAAAACGTATATATCAAAGTTATAATAAGGTTAATCTGAAAAGTCGAAGTTGATTGGTTGGAAGTGTGGTAAAGCTGGATACTTTGAAAAGGGATTGCAAGATTATTTTCGGTAATAACAATACTAAAGAATCTTTCACAGTTTTGAAGTCAAAGTATAGCTTTGAAAGATGTAGAGATCTAAGAATGATGTCACCGGTTCAGAGTTATGACTTGGATTTCGATCCGTCAATATCAGAATATGTAATTGAATTTGTATGAAAACGATTGTATATCGTTGTGAGCATTGTTAATAATTTTTGAATCAAAGTTGAAGAATATACAGTATAACATATTAATTGTGAACTTATATATTTCCCGAGTATTACCTACTCGTTAAAGATTTCACAATTAATACTTTGTACAAAAGAATTTTCATTACAGTCTTTATAAAAATATATGTATGTATATTTCTTCAGATGTAATACAGATTTAATGAGTTAATATCATATTAAGCTCATTTGATTTTCGGCTTGACTTAGAAATGATTAATCTCTAAAACATTAAAGATTACTTAATCTTTGCGGAGTATTTCACTAATGAAATCAATACTTCATTATTTATTCTTATTGATATTCCTTGGTGAAGGATGTTGGTGGTCGTGAAATTTTTGTGAACCTTACAAGGTACAGATGATGTTTTCTGGAAAGTTTCAAGTACATAGAAACTGAAAATGTAAAAAATAATTATGTAATTGAATAATACACTTGGTTTATTAGGAAATGGAATTCATTGAGTTGATATAGAGATTGTAGTTAACGATGGTTAAGTTGTTAACGAAGGATTTACATCATAGCATATTAGTAATATGAATTAACCGAATAGTATCTACCCCTTAAAATTCATATGTAATAGCTTTAGTATGAAAAGATATATTATGGTTTCAAAATTTATATATATATATATATAATATATAAATTCTTTGGAAATAATAAGTTAATACTTCATAACTCATTATTACAATATACCCATTGGTGATTGTGGTGTCGATATCGTCGGTGGTTATGGAGCTGGTGGAGCTTGTGGTGATACAGGTGTTGCTAGTGGTACTTCTGGTGATGCTGTATAACAATTATAGCTTGTAAATCACGTACCATTCCTGTCAGGGTTTCTATTCATCTGATTTACGATTAGAACTGGGATAAATAATCTCTAAGATTTTGGAGATTACATAATCACCGTAGAATGTTTCTCCGATGAAGTTATGAATTAATACTTCATCATTTTGTTGTTGGTACTCCTTGGTACCTATGGTGCGTATGATGTTGATATCCGAGGTACAGATTGTGATGTTGAGGCGTGTGATGGGGATGTTGTTGTTGGTGGTGGTAATGATACTGTTGGTGTTGATGATGGTGGTACTGGTTATGCTGCTGGTGCTGCTGCTGGTGTTTGTAATCCTTGCACTATATTCTCCAAAGCCACTACCCGAGCGCGAAGCTCGTTTACTTCTTCTATTATACTGGGATGATCGGTGGTTCAGACGATCGGATAAATAAGATTTAAAATATGGGATAGTATATAATCATGACGAGATACTCTGGAAATGAGAGAGAAAATGGTATTACGAACAGGTTCGCCGGTAAGTGCTTCAGGTTCTTCGCCAAGAGGTGAATGTGGTGGATGGAAGGGATCGCCTTCTTCTTGTCTCCAATAATTAAGTAGGCTACGAACCCATCCCCAATTCATCCAGAATAGGTGATGGCTAATTGGTTGATCCATTCTGGTCACACTGCTTTCGGAGCTCGAATGGAAATCCATATCGGAATAGCTGTCGGAATCTGAGGAATTCGAACTAGATGCGGAATTCATCTTACAAGGTTAGATAAAGGATTTTTGATATGAAATGATTTTTGGATATCGGAAGATATTCTAATTACATAGAATACCTATATATAGTACAAGGGATCCGCAAATTACAGAGGAACTTTCGAAAGCTGTCAGGAAAAGTTTACAGTAACAGATATGCTAAGATATGAATTTTGTCTATACACTATCTATGCAATCAATGCAATAAGACTCGTTTAGACTTAAGATGATAGACAGGTAATTTCCGACAAGGAATGATAAGCAAAACTTTTGACATGCAGACACAGTCGAAGTCCAGACATACTAATGCATCCTAACAACTATCAGTTAGACACACTAATGCAAGACCTGGTTCTTTAAGACCAACACTCTGATACCAACTGTGACGATCGCTCCAAATCCATATGGACGAACACGTCATTCATTGATTTCATTGTGAGGTATTTGACCTCTATATGATACGTTTTGTAAACATTGCATTCTTTTGAAAAGGCACACCATAAATGAATATTTAAATAAAAGGTTTTCGACATCTAATGATTTCTACATATAGACAATCACCGTAATATAATAGTTTACAATAATACTTCCGTTGACAATGCAGTCAAAATAAGATAGATGGTGATGATTTGTGAATGCAACGCTTTCTCGAATAAAACATGTATGACTCCATGCACATAGCTTGTCTAACTTATAAGCAAACAGCGGAAGACTTCTAGGAACCTGAGAATAAACATGCTAACAAGTGTCAACACAAAGGTTGGTGAGTGCATAGTTTTAATGTATCGCATAATCTGTATATAAAGGTGGACCACAAGATTTCAGTTGTTTCATCTAGAAACGCTTGTCAAATTATTCTACAAGATTGAGCACCCTGGTAACTAAGCTTTAATGTTTATATAATAATAACTACCCCTGTTTTAACATAAATGCAACCAACATGTACAATACACGCAATCCAACGTATATTAACTCAAATAGCATACGTCTGTTTTCTAGTTCAGGCTAGGGTCTCTATACCTGGAACATACGGGGATGTCAAACCCTATGGATCCATATACCTCTATTCGCGCCCATCGGTTCTTATAACCGACAATTACTAGTTACCAAAGCTAAGGGATTTTCGGTTCAAACTCAGTGTAGAATTAAGTATGTACTTGTGTCCATTGCGTTTTAAAATAGAGCGCATGTATTCTTTGCCCAAAAATGTATTGCAAAAGTAATTAAAAAGGGATCATATGAAACTCACCTTAGTAGCACATAAAGTCATTCACCGAATTTTGACCGAAACTCGAAATACCAAATAACTGTAGATCTCAACCTAGAGAACATATATTGGTCAATAAATGTCTATCAAGCTAGGTCAGGTCATAGTGTATCATAATCCTAATGCTCGAGATCGACATACAAAGGTTATTAAAAGTCATTTCAAAAAGTTAATCTGACTCAATACTATAGTTGAATGATCATGGTAATCGAAACATTTTAACATTTCACATAGTTTCCCAATACTTGTAAAAATCAGGTTATAGTATTTATAAAGCTTTAAAAACATGATAAGACAGTCAACTTTGATAATTGTTTAACAAAACGAGACGTGCCTTATATAAGGATTCATTTACTCGGCTAGTAGTATTCAAAAATCTAATTTATCAATCTCATAAACAGGTTGTTTAAATCTTAATTGCAGATTCCAAAGCAATTTCAATTAACGTCAATCATAATTCAATTGATCATATCTTTTAATTCGTTCATCAAAATTACGCGATTTCTAAATGAAAAGTTATTGATTTTTTGCCAGCTTTTCAAAAACATGCATATCATATACCTTTTATCAGTAATATATGTATTTAATTCGTGATTTATCATAAACTGTTTAACGACAAAATTTAGCATACAAGCATGCATAAACATATATACTCGAGCACTAGACATTGATACTCTATTAATATATAAAAAATAAGATATGAATGCTCACGTATCAATATTGTGATTCAATATTGTAGGAAAGTACGTATGCGCGACGGAGATGATAAACACTAGGTTTGACTCACAAGCAATACTCCCGAACAATACCCATAACCTCCATAGCTATAACCCAAAATTTCCTTAGCTCCATCCCACTCGAAAAACCCGTTTTGAAATCATTTGGACATAACCTCGTCGTAGTATTTTATGTAAAATACTTATTACTAATATTAATATCATAAGATTAATAATAATATTCTTTAATAATAATAATAATAATAATAATAATAATAATAATATAAATATAAATAATAATAATAATTACAGGGAGTACGATATAGATGGATGTGTGTGTGATCGACTGAATTCGTTTGAATTTATAGGACCAGACATGCCCCAACCTTCCATGCGATCGCATGGTTTTTGGGCATCATGGCCATGCGATCGCATGGCCCTTGATTCCAGCTCAGATTCGTTTAACGTTTTGCTTGTCGACATAATATTATATAATATATATAATATATTTAATTTATATTAATTAATTATATATTATATTATATTTACGTGCATAGTTGACCTGTAATTTTTGGTCCGATGACTCATACGTCGTCACTCAACTTATGTCCCGTTTCCGGTTTTTCGAACGTCCTTTCATATACTGAGAAAACTTACACTTTTCGTTTCGTGACTCGTACCTTTGTCATAATATAGTCTTAAATTATCCATAAACTATACCACACGAGATATAACTTATACATTTGAGTGTTTTGGTCATTTACTTCTATAAATCATCGTCTCGCTATTTGTTAATATATATATAATATCAAATTGTTTAATAACCAAGTTAAATTTCCAACTTATCATATTGTTAAATATATATTTTCAATATTAATAAACACATTTTAAAATACACATCGCAAGTTATTCATATATCTAATTCTAACAGTTAATATTCTTTATTATTGTATGTGTCCAAATTACGTTATTTAAACAAACACTTTACCATTTATTTCGAATACCGTTAAAATGAACGATTTCTCAAATCAACGTGGAACTCACAACAGAGACCTGTAATAATATCATAATCATTAAGAGACCTAATAAATATCTTTTAATTCAATCGTTTGGCATTATCTTTTAACTCTGTAGTTAAATATATCGATCAAGTAATCAAACCAATAAGTTTTAATGCACAGTATCATTTACTTAACACTTTGTTACGTTTTCAAGTTATAGTATGTATCTATTTACATATAATTGTTCGTGATTCGTCGAGAACAATCGAAGGGTATTTGAATAGTTCAAGAATTTTAGGATTCAATTCCATAGTCTTTGCTTATCGTGTAGAAAATATTAAATCATATCGAGAATTTGGTTCAAAATAAGTCGAAATTTTCCGGGTCATCACAATAATGTTAACTGATGATTGTTAGTTGTTACCTGTTACTCTTTTTTTTCGAAATTAGAAACTTTTTTTATTTTGACTTGATATTTAGTTTTTACGCAATCGTATTGGCAGGAGTTTTTGAATGCTTGTGTAATTTGTGTGGTAGAAAGAGAAGCTCTCCCCAATATTAAAGATGAATATGTAATTCAACATTTTCAAAGGTTGCATTTCCGCAAAGGAAAGGTGTAAATTATAGGCATTATGTGCAGTTTATTTGGGTAGCTTATATGCTGTTTTTGGGCAGTTTAAGGGATGTGATGATGCTGTTTTTGAGCAGTTTCAGTGCAGCATTTTTGATGATTTTTGAGCAGTTTTGGAACTCTATTGTTGCTGTTATTTTTGTGCAGAAATTTTAATAGTGAAGCTGTTTTTTTAAAATTATCGTTATTGTTGCAGGTTTCTTTTGCACCCGTTATTATAGATTCATGGTTCCGCCACTGCCTCGCACCAATAGGTTTCCATGTGTTTAGTTCTTTGGATTTAGATAACTACTAAATCTTTTATTATGGTTCATAAAACTTTAACAAGTTTTAAGTAAACATAAATTGCAATTTGGATGGTATCAACTTCTTGCAAGTTGCAAACAATGTGTGTTACTAAAACCAATCAGACCCAACAATACTTCTAGTTACGACCCACGCAGAGCCACAACCCTTGCCTGGTTGAGTAAAGTAGGTTCACACCAGGTTCTATAACGTCAATATTTTTTAATTAATAAAAATAAAGTTTAAACATGAAAAAAAAATTGCATATATCTTTACAGTTAACATTAGTTGTTAGTAGTTTAAGTAATTTTTACCGTTTGCGAACCAACAATGTTATTTACATCAAGCTGACGGATGGGATGGGCTGGGCCTAAGAAACAGCGATGCTAAGAACAGTGCAGTATAGATGGTGGACGGTTTGACAACGATGCTAAAAGTTTCATCATAAATTAAACCGGGTTTCAAAATAAAGGCAGACATTTCAGATCCATGCTCGTATGAAACGAAGAATATCGTAATAAATCCTCATCAAACCGAACATTGCAAATATGATAACCGAGTGAGTTTAAAGGTCTAGACACCAAACACCTTGTTATCATTAGAGGGACCAACTGTTGAGTTATGAAAACTTTAAACAAAAGGAAAAAAAAAAAATTGGATGTTGTGGGATATGTTCAAAATAAAAAGAGAAAAATTGTATGGTCGTTTTTTATTTTTATTTTTTATTTTTAAAGTAGCCAGTTCATAAATAGAGAATGAATTTATCATCAATCATCAATTTCTAGTTTAATAAAACAACAATAAATATATATACCAGTGTATATATCTATATCTATCTATCTTCTATTCTTATATTTGTCTATGGTGATGATGTCATGAAATAGTGTTTACAAAGCCTTAAAAAAAATAATGGGACAGGTGGCAGTATTAGAGGATAGTTAATGACATCATTAACATTAACACATATAATAAAATTAAAAAACAAAATGAAAATATAATTATTATACTGACTATATGTATATGGATTTTTTGTATTATTATTACGACGTTAAAAAAAGACCAGACCCTGCATCTGCCCCAATCCCTTCCCTTTGTATTTCTAGGGATTTTTCCTCTAAACAACACTCCACAGGTTCCTGGAACTGCTCAATTTCCACCGCCTTCTTCACCAATAAAACATCTTCCACCTGTCACTGCTGCTTTGAATTTGAATTCAAATATCAAATACTTAAACTCCTAATGTGTTTGAAACATGATGTGATTCACATACAAGCCCAAATCCAGATCAGATTAATAGACGAATTCAAGTTCAACCTATCTTTTGGTTTGTTCATCTCCTCCACTCTCTAACAGAGATCGATAGAGGTAAGACGTATTTGATTATATTTAGTGTTTTTGTATTTTGCATATATCGACTACAAATACATATGGACTTATGGTTTGTAACTAACAAGTTAGTGGGTTTTGTAAAGAGAAAGAAGCAAGCAAATCGTTTTCTAAAGGTCAATGATTGTCACTGAAGTTGTTGCTTATTAGGTGTTTGATGAAATGCTTACATGTTCCTCTTAATTCATAACTACTTTATTTTTCAAAGTTATTATTTTCAATATTGTATCATATGAATTGACAAGAAATATGCTTACCATGTGTTCGATGAAATGCCTCAATGGCTTTGTTTTAATTTTACTGATTTGTGTATTGATATTGATATTTTGTTAGATATATTTCAATCATGTACAAGAGAAGGTTGAGGGGTTTCTTGGTTTTGAAACTTCGAAGTTGAGGAAGGCTAAGAATTTGAAAAGTTTGAAGGACTTGCAATATGTTTTTAATATAATGATACAACAAGGTCTGCATTTTTTTACTGTTTTATTATCTCTGCTTTTACTATGCACTCCAAGTGTTTAATGTTAATCTTTGTATATGTATACATGCTCAGTTATTAGTTGAGATGTGGAGGCCATTCATGATATAAACACAACAACAGTTGTCCTACATTAGTATATCTGTACGTGTAATTTGATACTAATATATGTGGTATTTATGCTTCTGTAAAAAAACCCAGAATTGAGATGAGCGAGTACAAAATCAATTCTCGGTCTCGTATCTTATCATTGGGTCTTTGCATATTTGCTTCATGCTTACAACTAGGTGGCATAATTAAGCATTTTTATGTGAAGCAAAATTATACTAAGATTCTAATATAGCGCAATTTGTTAAACTCGGGTTCATTTTTTATTTTCTTTTAAAGATACATTTAGATTTAGATTTTAGATTTTGAAGCATAAACTGAGACTTGAAAAAAATCTATTCATTTGTTGTGGCATTGGTACATGTTCTTTAGTTTTTAGGGTTATATATATATATATATATATATATATATATATATATATATATATATATATATATATATATATATATATATATATATATATATATATATAGGGTCAGGATCAATGGGAAAGTAACCAATCGGGGGGAAGCGAGGGGAAGCAAAATCTTTTTTTGTTTTTTTGGAATTTTTTTTCCCGGCATCAAGATCACACGAAAATATGAACATTTAGAAGAGACACTTCGTGATGAATGTTATTATTTAGGCGGGAAAACGATCGACAAAAATAACATTCAAGATAATATTGTTCGTGAAGAATATGAACGTTTTTTTTTTTCTTCATGTTTTGTGAAGTACATTTAGCCCGATTTAGAGTTTAGGGTTTAGGGTTTAGGGTTTAGGGTTTGGTGTTTTGGGTTTATTCCATAAACCCAAAACACCAAACCCTAAACCCTAAACCCTATACTCTAAACCGTTCGTGTTAAAAACTCAATCTAAATCCTAAATCTAAACCCTAAACCCTAAATTTCTTAACCCTAATATCTAAACCCTATAAACCCTAATATCTAAACCCTAATATCTAATCCCAATAGCTAAAACCTCAACATACGCTCGAAAAACACGATAATTGTTATATATTACTTCTTCGAGCGTTTTCCCGCCAAAATAAAAATATTTATCACAAAGTGTCTCTACTAAATGTTCATATTTTCATCTCATCTATAATGTTCGTGAACAAAGTTTTTTCAAAAAATGAAAAAAAAAAAGTTTTCGCTTCCCCCGCTTCCCCCCGATTGGTTACTTCCCTCTTGATCCTACCATATATATATATATATATATATATATATATATATATATATATATATATATATATATATATATATATATATATATATATATATTGTTTTTGGGGGGAAATTCAATTGTTTTTAGCATGTTAGCATCTTTTTTGTATGTTTGTTGATATTGCTCAAAATGAACATATATTTAGTCGCAATATCGGTCTAAAATAATAAGTTTGTATTTGTATTTGTATTTGTATCACTTTTCGGTTGTAATTGTATAAATAAAGAAAAGTGAAGACGGGGTGCGAAAATGAAGATATGTCAAGAAAACGTCAAAACACGAGAAAGGTACAAGTCAACAAGTACAAAGTACAAGTTCGCGAAGCATGAAGAAAAATTGTCGGCACACCAGAGATGGGTAGCTTCAACTCTCGCATCACTTGGATTTTTTAAGTCAAGAGCTGGGACATACACTTAACAATAAAAAAAAATAAACAAGTGTGTCAAGTATCATGACCAAGATTAAAAATCAATAAAAGTTAGGCAAAGGTGATCTTGTTTCTGTATTAAAATGGGAAGTGGTCAAAGTGGCAAAGACACACATAATAAACAATAATAAAATGTTAGGTGAAAATTTGCTTATGATCATATTAAAATGGGAAAGCAGAACAAGTTGAAAAGAGGAGGATATATACACACACAGACGACATATACAGAGAAGTGAGAGTTCCAAGAGTCAGTAGTACACAAGGAGTCACTAGTGCAAAGTTCCAAGAGTCAATTCAAAAAGAGAGTAAAACACACAAATCCATACTACACACATATACAATATACATGTACGCACACAGAAAAAGAGAGAGATACTACAAAAATTATTAGTCTTTTTATTTTTCAAGTATCCGTATTATTTTCAGTCCCGAGTGTAATATTTAGGATAGTTTCAATATTTAAGGGTGTATTGTTCGTGATTAAGGGTATTATTGTACGCGTGAAAGGGTGTTGTTATTGTAATTTTTCTACCGTTTGAAGTTAATGAAAGTGAAGAAGATTTTCGTAAGTATATTCCGTTAAAATTATCGTTATCAATTTTTATCGTTATTGTTATGTTTGTATATCTATATTTTTATGTTTACCCTAGCATAATGAGTAGCTAAATTTCCCTAGTGTTTGCTTAGATGTAGAGCCCCTAGTGAAATGGATTGTTATCATTTGCAAAATAAAAATGTAACTTAAGTGTTTTTAATATTGAGCCTAATTAAATGAACCATTATTATGTAATTGGATATTTAACCCCTGTCACTTAATTTATGAGATAAAAATAACGAAAGTTATTTTTATTTATATAAATTAAGCTTCAACATTAAAAGTGATTTAGACGAGTTTTATGAATAATTTACTAACACTAAATTAGGAATAAAGTTCGGTGGTTTGGGTAATATCACTAGTCACATAAAAGTGAAATTGTAAAAAGGGAAACCGTTATGATTTGGGTTTTGGCGAAGGTCAAAACTGGGTTGGGTCTCAATTTAAACACTTAGGGACTAGTAACTAACTAAATAAAATCCGGTGAAAATTAGATTTAATTCAGTTAGTCAAAACTTTATATTTTTTCGAAAGGAAAATATAAGTTTATTACTAAACATTTTAATACGAGCTTAAACTTAAAACAATCCATGGATCTAGGGGTGACACATTTAAGTAAACACTCCTATTTTTATATATTGTAAAATCATTATTATCATTATTATTTACGTATTATTATTATTCACTAAAAAAAAATATCACTCCGTATAATTAAACATATCATGTAATTTAGGGTTTCATATATTTTAGGTTAAAATTTAGGGTTTCATATAATTTGGGTCAAAATTAGGGTTTTGAATAGAATATTATTATAATTAGGTTATTAATTTATATTAGGTTATAATTAGGTTAGAATGTTTTAATCTTATAATTAGTATTAATATAATTTAAAATTAGTAATTAGCTTATAATTAGTTAATTATTATAATTCCTATTAGTTTATATTAATTTTAATTAAAACATGTCATTTAGTTAATTTAAATAAATTTATATTATAATTGCTCAAAACAAAATTCTAATCATATAGTTTTATTAAAAGTTATTGTTTTAATTAATTACCCTTTAGTAATAAAATATTCGCATCATAATTAGTATAATTTCACTTAGTTCCTTTTTAAGTTAATTATTGTAATATTGTAATTTTATTTATGAAGTAAATTAGTTAAGTTATTTTCTTTTACTGTTATATTATAAATTCCTAATCCAAAACCCCCTTTAATTAAGTTTGACATCAAAGACTATTAAAAACCATTAAACACTCCATCTCCCTGTGGAACGAATCGGATTTACCGACAAACTAAACTACACGGATAGGACTAGTTGCCTATATGTGTGTGAAATCAACCTAAATTCAATAAAATACCACATATACAATAAATCAATTCGTGTAACAAAACAACTCAAATCCGTTCATAAATAAAGGTCTCGATCCCGCACATCAACTTTTTGGCGCCGCTGCCGGGGACTTGGCAGTTAAATAAATAGATAATTTTTCTGATTCGTAGTAGTAGTTGGATTTGTACGTGGACCGGGTTGTTGGATCACCAATTTTATTGGTCAATAGAAGGATCCTGCCCCTCTGCTGCATCTTTTGGCTATTCAAAACGTGGGCAAAATCAGAAGGAAAATCTGTTTGTTTAAGGGTTTTTATCATTGTTTTTATGTTATTCGATCCTCTCGAGAAAATTCATTTCCAAGAAAGTTCAAAGTTTATGAATAAATCCTTTAGTTCTTTGTACAATTTCCCAAATTGTATGATCCGTTCAATCCTAAACTCGTTAAACTTAATCCGGAACCTCAAAGAATTAATAAAAGTCAAAAACAACAAAAAGAAGTACTAGTAATTTTAAAACACCGAAAAACACTAAAAAAGAAACAAGTAAGTAACACTAGAAAAGCTTTTGGTGTTATGATCTCATAATAGAAATTAATGTATGAACTTACGTTCCTCCAACGCTAAATTAACTCCTTCACATCCTGAGCCCGAAAGAAAATTCCACGAACGCTTAAGAGCTCAAGAAGTAGAATCTCTTGCTAAAAATTTAGAGTCACTTTCCTTAGAATCCGACTCTGAACCAATAATTCAACCAATCATAGAGCCGATTATTAAAGAAGAAGAAGAAATGGCTGATACAAATCAAACGATGGAAGCATTAATGAAGGCCACAAGAAAAGGTCAAGGCCACGCAATCATCCAACCCACAATGAGTGATGGCTTTGAAATAAAAGGTCAATTTTTACACATGGTGACTAATACATGTCAATTCGGTGGAGCTCCAAATGAGGATGCTAACGAGCATCTTCGTAAGTTTGTAAGCATTTGCAAGCTTTTCAAAATCAAAGATGTCACCGATGAAGTTGCATGTTTAAAAATCTTTCCATGGTCCTTAAAAGATGATGCAAGAGATTGGCTAGACTCATTACCAGAAGGTTATATTGAAAACTGGAATGATATGATGGATAAGTTTTTGTCAGAATTCTTTCATGCTTCAAAAGCAGCAAAATTGCAAAGTGATATAAATCACTTTATGCAAAAGCCTAATGAAACTCTTTATGAAGCTTGGACCCGATTCAACAAAATGCTTCGAATATGTCCTCAACACGGGTTGAATACATTCCAAAAGGTCCAAATATTCTATAAAGGAGTCAATGTGGCAACTAGAAAAGATATAGATGTTGCAGCCGGAGGTTCGATCATGAAGAAAACACCTGAAGACGCTCACACAATCATTGCTGATTTAGCTTCCCATTCCCATAATTGGCATCAAGAAATAGAATTCTCTAGATCATCAAATGTTGCTAGTATTGAAAGCAATGATGAAATTGCTTCTTTAAAAGTTCAAATAGCAAATCAAGCAAGGCAAATTGAGAAAGTAACCAAGGAAATGCATGCTATCAGAGTAGGATGTGAACTATGCCAAGGTCCCCATCTTACTAGAGATTGTGATCAAAGTACAATGGAAGAGCAAGCAAATTTCTTAGGTTACTTACGAAAAGGTGAAATGAACTTCAGTGATTTTCCAGCTATAGAAGCAAACAACCGAAAATATCCTCCTATAAACAGCTATCAAGTAGGAGGACCTTCAGGATCAAATAAAAATAACTATCAAAATAATAATAACTATCAAGGAGGAAATCCAGGTTACCAAAATAACCGGAATTTCCCAAATCAAAATCAAAGAAATCCGCCACCAGGCTATAATAACCGAAATCAACCTCAACGAAATTATCAAAATAATTTCCAACACAATCAGCCACAACCACTAGCACTTATGCAACCACAACCATTAGCAATTATGCAACCTCAACCTGAGAGGAAATCTGGTTTAGAAGATCTCTTAAGAGATTTTATGGTTAAGCACGAGCAAAATGCAGAGCTCCAAACTCAGCAAATCCGAAATCAACAAGCCACAATACAAAACTTAGAAAGGAATGTTGGAAGGATATCACAGTTACTATCAGAGAGACCACCAGGTACTCTCCCCTCAAATACTCAAGTGAATCCCAACAACCCCCAAACAAGGAACGAGCATGTAAATGCTATAACTATTAGAAGTGGTTTAACTACTAAACCGGAGACTCTTAAGTCCCCGGAAGTTCCTTTATGTCCTTCTGTTTTACAAATTCCGGTTGATGAAAATGAGCAAGTTGACAAAGAACAAGAGAAAGATGATCCACCTGAGGTCATACCAAAGAAAAGTGAAGAACCAATAGTAAAGGTGCATAAGGAACCTATTCCATACCCAAAAGCATTAAAAAAGGACAGACTCGCAAGGCGATATGAGAAATTTGCGGACATGATTAAGCAAATTAGCATTAACATGCCACTCGCGGAGGTTCTTAGGGATATGCCCAATTACGGGAAGTTTTTAAAGGATCTCATATCCTCGAAGGGTAAATACCACGACGTTTCTGCCACATTCCTCCATGAGGAATGTTCGGCCATCTTAAAGAAACAAAATGTACCTCCAAAATTAGGAGACCCTGGTAGTTTTATCATACCATGTATGATGGGTGATTCGGTGGTTTACGATGCACTAGCCGACCTAGGTGCAAGTGTTAACTTAATGCCTTACTCGTTATATTTAAAACTTGACTTAGGAGACTTAAAACCAACCCGAATGGGTATTCGATTAGCAAACCAATCATTTGATACTCCCATAGGTATAGCCGAGGATATACTTGTAAAAGTTGGCTCACTTATCTTTCCCGTCGACTTTGTTATTCTAGAAATGCAAGAGGACACAAAAGTTCCTATCATTTTAGGACGTCCTTTCCTAAACACTGTAGATGCTATCATTAATGTCCAAAAAGAACAATTGAGTCTAGGTGTGGGAAACGAGAGAATAATTTGTCACATTGACAAAGCCATGAAAAGACCCACTTCTACCGATGACTCTTGTTTTCAAATTGATGTTATAGATCTTTGTGTCGAGAATGAATTGAAGGAGCTACTTGAAATTGATATCCCGGGGTTAGCCCCGGTAAGTGAGAATGAATACTTCAATATTGATAAAGATTTTGATGAGTTGATGAAGGTGGTCACGGATGACGAGACCATAATAGAAAAAATTCCCAAGGAAGAGGAATCGTTTGAGGAAATCAAAAATGAAGATAGATTTCGTATAAAAAATTCCTTAGAAGAACCACCCGTACTAGAGCTTAAAGAGCTACCCAAACACTTGGAGTATGCTTATCTCGAAGGTACATCTCAATTACCAGTAATTATTGCTTCACATCTTTCAGATAATGAGAAGGATAAGCTAATTTCTGTATTAAAAACCCATAAAAAGGCTATAGCCTGGAAAACAACCGACATTCCGGGAATAAACCCGTCTTATTGTACACATAAAATTCTCCTTGAGAATGACTACAAACCCGTAGTACAAAGACAACGCAGGCTAAATCCCAACATGAAAGAGGTTGTTAAAAAGGAGGTCGTCAAGCTTCTTGACGCCGGGTTAATCTACCCCATCTCCGATAGTCCATGGGTTAGTCCAGTACAAGTAGTACCCAAAAAGGGGGGTACAACCGTTATATTAAATGAAAAGGACGAACTCGTCCCAACTAGAACAGTTACCGGCTGGAGAGTCTGTATTGATTACAGACGTCTAAATGATGCCACTAGAAAGGATCATTTCCCGTTACCTTTTATTGATCAAATGCTTGAACGATTAGCGGGAAAAGAATATTATTGCTTTCTAGACGGTTTCTCCGGTTACTTCCAAATTCCAATTGATCCCAACGACCAAGAAAAGACCACATTCACTTGTCCTTTCGGTACCTTTGCCTATCGCCGCATGCCGTTTGGTTTATGCAATGCACCCGGAACCTTTCAAAGGTGCATGATGGCAATCTTTGATGATATGGTAGAGGATTGTATGGAAGTCTTCATGGATGACTTTTCCGTATTTGGAGACTCCTTTGAATCGTGTCTTTTCAACCTTGAACGTATGCTTATCCGATGTGAGAAAGCAAACTTGGTCCTAAATTGGGAAAAATGCCACTTCATGGTGAAAGAGGGCATTGTACTTGGTCACAAAATATCTCGTGCGGGAATAGAGGTAGATAAAGCTAAAATTGAAGTTATCTCTAAGCTACCTAAACCATCAAATGTTAAAGCAATTAGAAGCTTTCTTGGTCACGCAGGATTCTATAGGCGATTTATCAAAGATTTTTCTAAAATCGCCCGCCCATTGACCAAACTTCTTGAAAAGGATGCTCCATTTGACTTCGATTCTAATTGCGAGAATGCATTCTCGATTCTAAAGTCAAAACTCACACAAGCTTCCATTATGGTATCTCCAGATTGGAGTATGCCATTTGAGCTAATGTGTGACGCAAGTGATTATGCTTTAGGTGCTGTCTTAGGACAACGTCCGGATAATCATTTTCTCCCGATTTATTATGCAAGTAAAACTCTAACAGGAGCCCAAATTAATTATACCACCACGGAAAAAGAACTCCTAGCGGTTGTTTATGCATTCGATAAATTTCGGTCATATTTGGTGTTGTCCAAGACCATTGTTTACACGGACCATTCGGCACTTAGGTATTTATTCTCGAAACTAGATGCAAAACATCGTCTCATACGTTGGGTTCTTTTACTTCAAGAATTTGACATTGAGATACGTGACAAGAAAGGAGCTGAGAATCTAGCTGCCGATCATTTATCCCGACTTGAAAACCCCGAATTAGATAAACTTGATGATACAATCATCAAAGATACATTTCCTGACGAATCTCTAATGAGGGTTGAAAAAGAATCTGAAATCCCATGGTTTGCCCATTTTGCAAACTATCTTGCTTCAGACATTCTACAAAAAGGACTTACTTATCAGCAAAAGAAGAAATTCTTTGCAGATTTGAAGTCATATTTCTGGGAATACCCAGACCTATTTCGTGTTGGTGCGGATCAAATAATTCGCCGTTGTGTGTACGGACAAGAAGCTCAACAAATTCTTGAGCATTGCCATCAAGGGCCAACCGGTGGTCATTTCGGACCAAACCACACTGCAAGAAAAATCCTTGAATCGGGCTTTTATTGGCCCACGATCTTTAAAGATGCCCATGATTTCGTTCGGACTTGTAACGCATGCCAACGAACGGGTAACATCACGAAAAAGGACGAGATGCCTCAAACCGGCATCCAAGTTTGTGAAATCTTTGACATTTGGGGAATCGATTTCATGGGACCCTTTCCAAGTTCACATAAGTGCAAGTATATACTAGTAGCCGTTGATTATGTATCCAAGTGGGCTGAAGCAAAAGCTTTGCCTACAAATGATGCTAGGGTGGTGGTAAACTTCTTGAAAAATATCTTCTCACGCTTTGGAATCCCAAAAGCACTCATATCCGACCGAGGAACACATTTTACCAACAACCTTCTTGAAAAGGTGTTGAAGAAGTATGGCGTAACTCATCGTTTCTCTACTCCGTACCACCCGCAAACAAGTGGTCAAGTGGAGAACACGAATCGTGCCTTAAAACGCATACTTGAGAAGACGGTTAATAACAACCCTAAAATCTGGCAACGCAAGTTAGATGACGCGTTGTGGGCTTTTAGGACTACATATAAAACACCAATAGGTACCACACCATTTAGACTTGTATACGGTAAAGCGTGTCATCTACCTGTTAAAGTTGAACACAAGGCATACTGGGCTATGAAAGAATGTAATACTGACCTTGTACAAGCCGGAGAAAATAGGTTATTACAACTTAACGAACTAGATGAATTAAGATTACAAGCCTACGAAAATTCTAAAACATATAAAGAAAAAACTAAAGTATGGCACGATGCACGATTAAAAAAGAAAGAATTTGAACAAGGGGATAAAGTATTGGTATTCCAATCACGTTTCAAGTTTTCACCTGGTAAACTTAGATCCCGATGGACTGGGCCATATATAATAAAACAGGTTTTTCCATCTGGATATGCAGAGTTGTATGGTAAAGACGGTGGAACTTTCAAAGTGAACGGACACAGACTCAAGTTATACTTTGAAGAAATCAATACTACGGAAAGAGACGAAATCACCTTCTACCCTAAGGACAAATAAATTCAGGGTAACTCTAAGGTTTTAAACTCCATTCTCGATTTTTATTCTTATCTTTAAGAGTGGGGTTAGATTGGTCTTTCCCTAGCAGACCCTAAAGAACTAGTCTTCTCCCTCCATTCTACCTTTTTAATTTCCTTTTGTTTTTATTGTGTAATTTCAAGATGCGCAGTCAGTATATCTACAACCATTTCATTTTAAAGTGAGATAAGATTTTACCGAGGGATGTGGTGTTAGATATTAAGAAAAGATGCGATAAGGCGAGGAAAGAAGAAAGACAGAAACTAAATGAGACAAACTATGCAAGAGGAAAATCTAAATCAGCTAAAAGGCGTCGAGCACGTCATTTGGGTAAATGTGTGAAATGTGGAAAACCGACTCACTCCGGAGATTGCCCAAAGAACCAAACGGACTCTAATTACGAGTACGTAACCTTATGCCGAGAAGGGCCTTTAAAATGTGCAGAAGAAAACCTCTTAAACCAGCGAGGTTACGCCTACGAAGCAATGGGGAGCGAAATAATGCGACTCCACTACGAGGCGAGCCAACGAGGCTTCACTCTTTAAATCTTTTTCTCGACAATTGTGTGTTTGTGCATTTTTTGTGTGTAATGTTTTGGTGTGTTTGGTTTGTTTTTGTTTGTTGTATGTTCTATTAAAACGGTCTACCATTTAAAAGTGATGAACCTTGAGTTCAATATGTTTTCATTAAAAACGATAAATGTTAAGTGTTACAACTGAATTATCGTTTTTCAAATTGCACGAAATTTCTTGTTGGATTCATAAGATATCTGTTAAATAGTAAACCACGAAAACAAAATAAAAATTTAAAAAAAAATCCTTTCTACTAAATTGAAGGTGAAACGCCTTGAGTTTAACTTGTTTCTTTGAAAATGAAAATGTTAGGTGTCACAACTGAATTTTCATTCTTCAAAATTGCACAGAATTATTTTTTGTTAAATTCTAAAAGTCTATAGTAGATTGAAAAAATATACCTTTTTATCAATAACCGTAAAAATATATAACTTGTAAATCTTTGTCGTGGATAATGATAGGTTTGACGACCGAATTTATCTCTACCTAGTCGATAGGAAACAAAGTTTTAAGTTTCAAAATTAGTTGATTTAAGGGTATACAACAAAAATAGAGTGTATTTTAATTCATTTAATTTTTATTTTTCATGTACTTGTTTTTAAAATTAAAAACGTTAATCTTTTTAACACAAAAATAGAGTGTTTTATTTTATTTTAATTTTGTTTTCGAAAAAGATTTAAAACTTTAACTTTTAATGGATTGAATTTTATAAATTGAAATTAAAAATTTATAAACGGATTAAGATCAGGTATAACAACCGAATTTCCGTTCCAAATATAAATTTATAAAAGATATTTTAAAATCAAATGATTATAAGTTTTAAAATAAAAAAAATATTAGCGGTGTGTTTTAATATTCTCTTTTGCTTTTATTTGTATATACAGAAATTTTAAGTGTGGGGTAAAATTTTTGTACTCTTGAAGTACAACCCCATATTTTGTATGTTTTTAAAATGGTTTTGATAGGTACAGAAGAAAATGCAATTAGACGAAACGAAACATCAAATTACATTGTGATACAAAAATTGGATACAATCATAGGTAAAACAATTTAAGAAAATCCAAATCGGTTAACAAAGGAAGTTCCAAATATTCTACACTTTTTGTCCTCTCAAATTTATAAATTATTATCTGATTTTATGTAATGAGGGCATTACATAATCTTAAGTGTGGGGTGGGAATATATAAATTCTCGAGAACTTATAAGTTATTGGTTTTTATGAAAAATTTGAAAATTTGGAAACAAATATATCTAATCAATTTTTAAGGTAAATACGAGCAATTAAAGATCAGGTGTAAAAACCGGAATTGTTGTCTCCATACAGTAAAAATACATAAGTATATTTGTTTAAAACGTATAAAAGAAAAAGAAAAAAACATTTATAACAAGAATTTATAAATCCTTATGTTAAGAACCATTTATCACATGTTTCTTTGAAGTTTATTGCAGATATCATTGCTAAGGAATGTATAAACCTGAATATTCCATTATCACGAGTAATAGAGGATGAATCAAGTCCATCCCATAAGGAAGTAAAGTCTTCCAAATTGACACACTTGCTAACTTATGTTAGAAGATGTAGTCCAGAACAGCTGTAGGTTGACGAAAAATCTTGAAAAGTCATCCCTAAAATCGGCTGGAAATCCACCTAACCTCAGCATCAAACAGGGTTTTTGGTGGTCAGATTTATCCTAACCATGAGAAGGATAAGTTTCGTACAATGGGGGGGCACAATGCAAATTAGCTTTTAAGACTAATGAATCTAATCCCTAGATGGATGATCTCCGTAAAGATTAATAGCATCTATGTTTGACCGCGGTCAACATACATATGCCATAACAAATTGAGGTGTGCAAACTCATGGTTCACCGATGATATTTGGACACGATATAATTTTGTTCTAAAACTTATGCTATTTTATGAATTATATTGTGTAAAACTATTTTTGGACATTTGGCTTCAAGTTCCATGATACTACAATCATGGGGGCGAATAGCTTGCTTATCGCCGACTGAGACTTCGGTTTTCAGTTACCCTCAACCGGAATTTGAGGTTAAAACCGGAAAACGTGTCTAGTGTAAAAACTAGCATGACATTTTATATAAATCATAAAACGTTTTCACAAAGGTCCAATTTTCCCTAAGGATCCAAATTTTTAAACCTTAATCACGAGTTTCAACTTTGTTTCTGTTGTCAGAATTTCATTTCGTGTGGTGTGCTTGTGATTCAATAAAAATTGTGTAGTGTTTCCAACTTATTCCATATAGCGTGTGTTTCATTTCGTGTAGCGTGTGTTGTGTGATTTAATGTTCGATAAGGAAAAATATGTAATGTTCCGATTCTGTTTAAAAGATGTAATTGCTTGAGGACAAGCAATGTTTAAGTGTAGGGTATTTTGATATTGCTCAAAATGAACATATATTTAGTCGCAATATCGGTCCAAAATAATAAGTTTGTATTTGTATTTGTATCACTTTTCGGTTGTAATTGTATAAATAAAGAAAAGTGAAGACGGGGTGCGAAAATGAAGATATGTCAAGAAAACGTCAAAACACGAGAAAGGTACAAGTCAACAAGTACAAAGTACAAGTTCGCGAAGCATGAAGAAAAATTGTCGGCACACCAGAGATGGGTAGCTTCAACTCTCGCATCACTTGGATTTTTTAAGTCAAGAGCTGGGACATACACTTAACAATAAAAAAAAATAAACAAGTGTGTCAAGTATCATGACCAAGATTAAAAATCAATAAAAGTTAGGCAAAGGTGATCTTGTTTCTGTATTAAAATGGGAAGTGGTCAAAGTGGCAAAGACACACATAATAAACAATAATAAAATGTTAGGTGAAAATTTGCTTATGATCATATTAAAATGGGAAAGCAGAACAAGTTGAAAAGAGGAGGATATATACACACACAGACGACATATACAGAGAAGTGAGAGTTCCAAGAGTCAGTAGTACACAAGGAGTCACTAGTGCAAAGTTCCAAGAGTCAATTCAAAAAGAGAGTAAAACACACAAATCCATACTACACACATATACAATATACATGTACGCACACAGAAAAAGAGAGAGATACTACAAAAATTATTAGTCTTTTTATTTTTCAAGTATCCGTATTATTTTCAGTCCCGAGTGTAATATTTAGGATAGTTTCAATATTTAAGGGTGTATTGTTCGTGATTAAGGGTATTATTGTACGCGTGAAAGGGTGTTGTTATTGTAATTTTTCTACCGTTTGAAGTTAATGAAAGTGAAGAAGATTTTCGTAAGTATATTCCGTTAAAATTATCGTTATCAATTTTTATCGTTATTGTTATGTTTGTATATCTATATTTTTATGTTTACCCTAGCATAATGAGTAGCTAAATTTCCCTAGTGTTTGCTTAGATGTAGAGCCCCTAGTGAAATGGATTGTTATCATTTGCAAAATAAAAATGTAACTTAAGTGTTTTTAATATTGAGCCTAATTAAATGAACCATTATTATGTAATTGGATATTTAACCCCTGTCACTTAATTTATGAGATAAAAATAACGAAAGTTATTTTTATTTATATAAATTAAGCTTCAACATTAAAAGTGATTTAGACGAGTTTTATGAATAATTTACTAACACTAAATTAGGAATAAAGTTCGGTGGTTTGGGTAATATCACTAGTCACATAAAAGTGAAATTGTAAAAAGGGAAACCGTTATGATTTGGGTTTTGGCGAAGGTCAAAACTGGGTTGGGTCTCAATTTAAACACTTAGGGACTAGTAACTAACTAAATAAAATCCGGTGAAAATTAGATTTAATTCAGTTAGTCAAAACTTTATATTTTTTCGAAAGGAAAATATAAGTTTATTACTAAACATTTTAATACGAGCTTAAACTTAAAACAATCCATGGATCTAGGGGTGACACATTTAAGTAAACACTCCTATTTTTATATATTGTAAAATCATTATTATCATTATTATTTACGTATTATTATTATTCACTAAAAAAAAATATCACTCCGTATAATTAAACATATCATGTAATTTAGGGTTTCATATATTTTAGGTTAAAATTTAGGGTTTCATATAATTTGGGTCAAAATTAGGGTTTTGAATAGAATATTATTATAATTAGGTTATTAATTTATATTAGGTTATAATTAGGTTAGAATGTTTTAATCTTATAATTAGTATTAATATAATTTAAAATTAGTAATTAGCTTATAATTAGTTAATTATTATAATTCCTATTAGTTTATATTAATTTTAATTAAAACATGTCATTTAGTTAATTTAAATAAATTTATATTATAATTGCTCAAAACAAAATTCTAATCATATAGTTTTATTAAAAGTTATTGTTTTAATTAATTACCCTTTAGTAATAAAATATTCGCATCATAATTAGTATAATTTCACTTAGTTCCTTTTTAAGTTAATTATTGTAATATTGTAATTTTATTTATGAAGTAAATTAGTTAAGTTATTTTCTTTTACTGTTATATTATAAATTCCTAATCCAAAACCCCCTTTAATTAAGTTTGACATCAAAGACTATTAAAAACCATTAAACACTCCATCTCCCTGTGGAACGAATCGGATTTACCGACAAACTAAACTACACGGATAGGACTAGTTGCCTATATGTGTGTGAAATCAACCTAAATTCAATAAAATACCACATATACAATAAATCAATTCGTGTAACAAAACAACTCAAATCCGTTCATAAATAAAGGTCTCGATCCCGCACATCATTTGTTGATTAAGTTTTTTGCTGTAAAAAATGTGTGTTCTACTGCTAAAACAACATTTCTTGCACATGCTTGCATTTCATAAAATGTAAGAAAGTTTAAATGGTTTGTGTGTGAATGATTAAGGTCCGTGTGTAGTAATGTGGTGGTACAAAATGGGCAGATTTAACCGCTGTTGTATAGTGCTTTTCATCCAGAAAGGACTGATAGGTGCAGCATTATATGAGTTTAATTTAGATGGTCTAGGTGATCTTTGTCATTAGATTGAGTGTATGGTGTAGTCTTTTTGTGTATACAGTGACATTTGACCAATCTAAAGAGATGGAATGAAGATGAGGTAGTTAATAAATTTCAGTAGGAGTACCTTTAAAGGTCAAGCCTTTGACCTTTGACTAATGAATTCACCATGGAGATGGTTTTCCTAAATGTGTTATACTGTTATATAAGTGGTCCCTTCCTTTAGGATTGTTACTGTTTTGTAATTTGTAATGAATCATGTATATCTTTTGTCAGATTTATGAAGATATGCAAAGACATAATGAACTTTTTTAGCAGCTTGGTTAGACTCAAATGAACATACATGCACGATGAAGTAAATATTTTTCAATATGTATTCTATCAGTTGCTAATATGGAACAAAATAAGACACTAAATTTTGAACAACAAATTTTTCAATAGGTAGATATTTTTCAATAGGTAAATATTTTTCAAGAAGGTGATATGTAATATGTTAGGCATAACATGCTAATGCAAAACTGATCTTTTATATGTAACTAATTGTTTTGTGGGTGGTTATTTTGACCCATTTGCATTTCAATGGATCAATTGTGAAACTAATTATGATTAGGGTAAATGGATAACACAGACTTAAACACATATTTTTTTGTATGTGCAAGTTAGATGAAGCGGGTCATGGTTTCTCTATATAGCTTGATTCATAATTTTATCATCTTTTTTCTGTTTTATTAGCTAAGTTATCTGTTTTTCTATAGGCCTGTGATTGATATTTTACAACTAACCTATATATTCTTTGTTAACATGTGTTTGTGTTTACACCTTCCTTTTTTATTCACTCTAAATTATTTAAGCAAGTTTTTTAATTTGAACGATTCTATATGTGAAGGTGCAAAATGAATTGTTGGTTGAATCAGTGTCAAAATGGGTTAAAGAGAGGTGGTAATGCAAAATAATTAATATATGTGAAGTTGGAATAATTGATTATTGGCTGACTGATATATAACAACCAACGTTTTTTTTTCTACATGACCATTTTTTTTAACTTATATAAGAATTATCAACTTTAATATATCATTGAAAACTATCATTATTTAACTAGTATCTTTCTATCTATAACATTTGATAAATCAAAAGCCTTATCCTACGTGTCTACAGCTCCCGTTTCCGTCCATTTGTTGATGCCACGTGTCAAAACATGATAGCCTGTTCAGTATGTGTCAGCATACTCTGACATGGCGACATTTGTCGCTTCAATATTGGTCGGCCTCTCTGTCTTCTTCCACATAAATGAAATTAGGTTTTCAAAAATCAGGCAGACCAATTAATCTTCTTCCCTCTCATCACTGCATCCTCAATTCATCTGCTATAAACCCTAATACAGCGATCGATTTCACGCTTAATTAGGGTTTCATTATGTTGCCCAAAAATAAGAATACATATAGCGCTACTGATATGCGTAAAACACACCTAATCTTATTGTAGTATACTTACGAATTCGTTCACAGGGAGCAGAGTTTAGGATTAAAAAGGCTAATAATTATTCTAAAGGTTTTAGTTGTAAAATGGGGTTTTGATTTAAAATTAATTAAAACAAAGAAAGTAAATACGAGTTCAAATAGATAAGGGGTATTCACTTAGATTCAATTCCCTAGGTTCCGGATTGCTTTTATTAAGAACAGTGTAATTAAATCCCTAAGTATAACTCTCGTTAACCAAGTTCATTAATCAATTAGTAAGATAAGTTGGTGTCCCTAACTTAGATACTAATTCTATCATGAAAGTGTCGGTTTTTCACGTTGGTCTCCCATACGCTTCTGAAGAACACAATCAATCAATATTAACTACTCAAGATTATGATTCAGTTGAAGGGTAAATCGGCGTCCCTATTTAGGCTTCACAATTACCTACTCAATTGATGGGATTAATTACTAATCCAATTTACACCGGTCTCCCGTATGTAATTCAACATATCTATTTATTTCTCAATAACCTAGATAAATTAATTGATCTAGTAGCCCTCGTTACATCAACCAACAAACTAGTAATCAATGGGGATCAATTAATGGAAGTAATTAAGAATCATGAATCAAGAGTAATTAATTTAAATACACAAAAAATTAGCAATTCATCACCTAGGTTCAATCATCTAAGTGAATACGATAAATTTAGCTACTCATAATTAGACTTGAATCAACAAACAAACAATTAAAGTATAAATTATTAATCATTGTAATCAACAAATAATTAAAAAGATTATACCAAATTGCTGAATGTCGATAAAAAAAATATCAATATGAATAAAGCCAAACTTGAACTCCAAATTGTGTGTGCCACCGTTATACTCGTACAGCCTCCAATGACAAAATAATATAAAAACCTCATTCTAAAAGTTGTCGACGTACGTATATATATTTCAACAATGATTTTCATAATGTATTTGTAGGCTAGAAAAGAACCGACTCATATAAACATGTCACAACTGGTGACAATATGTCACATTTGGTGACATGGAGAATCTCAACTTTTGGTTGAAACGTGAACATGTAAGTCATGACGTGAACAAAAGCATCGAACACTATCTTCAGAAAAGAGAATAAGGAAGTCACATTTAGTACAAAATCTCACGTTTGAGCAATCTTTAGGAACCTCACATTTGGTGACATTGAGTCACCAAACGTGACCTCATGTATGCGCATCAACAATTCTTCATTTATTAAAGCTTTAAATCTACTATCTCTAATTTATATCGCGAACACGGACAAATCACCAACTTTAGCACCTAATGAAATTGAATTTCACTTTTAACAATTAAGTACCAAAAGTCCTTCAAATCTCCACTAAAACAATTAAACGATACCGATATTGCCTTCGATTGAGCGTGTAAAACATATATAAATTGGGCAATATCAAAATCCCCCATACTTGAACCTTGCTTGTCCTCAAGTAAGCTTATCGATATCGTCTTCAAAAATCGTTAACTCCATATCGTGTAGTCTTCAACCAAATTAGTACAAGGCTCAAGTCTTCAATCAAATACCCTCAACATTCAACACCAATTCAAGCCTAAGTCTACCCAAAACCATCATTCCCCCGGTCAAAGTCAACTTCATCTTCTAAAAGGTAATCAAAACATCAATCATCAAGTATTCAAAAGTTGACCCCCTTGACTTTGACCAATTACGTAGGATTCACGGGATAGCCATTGACTCAACAAATTACTAATCAAAATCACCCTCAATATCGTTAACAATTTACTCAATTTCACCAAAATAAGTTCAAGGTATCAACCAATATGTATCATGAATTATAGTCACCTTGAAAACCATAAAGTATAACCAAAATGAGCAAAACTTTAAGCATCATAAAAATTACCATTCATCAAGTGTACGCCTCCATAAATATGCTCCTCTAATCAACCTGTATTGGCTATCCCTCTTTCACCTCCATGTCCCCAAAACACCAATAATCGTCAATTCCAAATATAACCGTCAATTCCAGAATTTGGGTTAAGGTGGGTGTGCCAAAGCGTAGGGGACTGGTTACCGCTATCTTTATGGTCAATCCGGGCACAGGATGACCGGCACTCATCAAGCTTTCTATCATAACTCTATGGTTTCTCTCATAGTAGGGCGAAAGCATTGACGGAGGTTCGTGGAATTAGCGCCCCACGTGGCTGATTAAGAGGTCCGTCAATTCAAAGATTTAGCTCAAAAAGCTGTGTGCATACAAGCCTTCCCGGTTATGGGGCAGCCGCACGGGTAGTTGCACTGAAGCGAACTACCTTGGGTGTAAATTTTTCGGAGGGTCTAGTGCACGAAACCTGAAAGACTTTACTTTCAAGCAATGGTCTTTTGAAACTCAACTTAACTTGCAAGACTTTACTTACAAGTTTCGGAAGACTTTACTTCCTAAAAACAACATGGGAGGATTCGATTCTCCCGGAAGTGTTTAAACACGTGTTTATTTTTATTTAAGGTCCTTGGACCCCACTTCCCACGCACTAGCTTTTATGCTAATTTTAAGAAAATGTAGGAAGCAGATACTACATTCCCATATTTTAAAGGTTACCATGGATTTTGTCCATAGCGTGCATTGTCTAAACAAACGCTAGCACGAAGCCATTGCTCTTACATAAAAAGACAGCACGGTTGAAGCTCAAGGCTCCTCTTCCCACAGCACGATACATCGATGCAATACATCGTTAAATCAGGTATTAACCAATGTCAATATGAAATGATGTAGATTAGGAAGTCTCCTACACCAAGTAAGACGAGCATTCGGAAGACTTAACTTCCTTTACGGATGGACTTGAATCATCCTACAATTTGGGTTTTTATACCCTGGAAGACTTTGCTCCCTTATTACACACACTCACGCAAAAGAAATTATAAAATCTCAAAATCACCAAAATCATTGAGGTACCTGCACAATTTAACATTTGCTTAACTACAAAACTACACTTGGCTTTTTAACGAGTCAAAAATTTTAAAATTTCCCCAATTTTTCAACAAATTTGTCAAAAATAAGACTTAAGCCAAGTGCATTACATCCTCGAGAATTTATATCTCTCCCCCCACACTTAAGATCATGTAATGCCCTCATTTAAATGAAATCGGATAAATAAAGTATAAATTCGAGAGGACATTAGAGTGAATGGAATAAACATAACCGGATGTAGAGCAACATAATCGCGAAATGGAGTGACAGACGGCTTTGCACTGACAGCCATTCCTCGATTGTCATCACATTATGTAGTACCAGCAATGATTACACAAGAACAAAAGCACAAAAAGAAAAATATTTTTGGATTTTTGGGTTTTTCAAATTTTTAGGGATTTTTAGTTTTAAAACTCACGCATTATACAAGGTTACAAGGATATACATTGTGCAAGTTTATTAACGAGTCTTGCACTAGACTCCACCTTCTCCTCAACTGTTGCCCGGATTGTGGGTTCCCTCTTTCTTCAAACCATAGGAACCACCACTTTCTATACCATTACCAATCATACCTAACAACCAATCATCAGCAGCTTTTGACTCCCTAGTCAAATCCCTCAAATTAATTTTCTCTTTTTCAGATAAATTAGAAACTAACCGAAGTCTTAACTGCTCATCTTTCTCATTCATTGCTTTCTTAACCAGCCCGAATAACCTTCTTATAGACCTATCAACAACACTATCATCGGGCGGTTTAACTACGGGCTTTTCTTTAACACCCATACCCCCACACTTAGGCTTTTTACTAGTCTCAGTTTTATCATATTCAGTTTTTACACTAGTAAGCACATTCACAGAATCAACGGGTGTGGGTGGTGGTTTAACACTAAACTTTGTTTGAAAACTCAAAGTCTTACCTCTATCCCTCAAAATCAACTTACAAGTTCTCTAATCAGTCAATGCACCTGCAGTTGCTAAAAATGGTCTGCCTAAAACAATCGGCACAACCTTATCCTCCGGCATATCAATAACCACAAAGTCAGCTGGGAACTCTAATTCACCTATTTTAACCACTAAATTTTCAGCAATCCCTATGGGTTTACTAATCGACTGGTTAACCAACCTAACTCCAGTATTAGTTGACTTAAGTTCATTCAAACCTAAACGTGAATAAACAGATAATGGCATAAGATTGATACTCGCACCTGAATCAGTTAAACACTTAAAAATTTTAGAGTCATCAATCCTACAAGGCATTATGAATGGCCCGGGATCACCTAACTTTGGTGGCATATCACTCTTCTTTAAAATAGCAGCACATTCTGCTTCAAGAAATGCGGAGGATGCCTGCTCATGCTCACCCTTCTTTGCCATTAAATCCTTTAAAAATTTCCCATAATTGGGCATACCTGCAAAAACATCAACCAAAGGTACATGCACACAAATATTTTCATTATTATTAATAGACTTACAAACAGTGTCTTTTGGTTGCTCGGATTGAATAGCCCTTGGATACGGAATAGGCGGCTTGTACACTTTCAACTTAGGTGACGGTTTCACCTCTTCTTCCACTTTAATCTTATCAACACTAAACTCAGGAGACTCGGTAGTCTCAACAATTTTCACTTCCGACTCTTGATTACCCGAATTAGAAGAACTCCCATTATGAGTATAATTCGGAATAACCTCATCGGAATCATAACCCTCATCACCAGAAATAGCATTAACATACGAATAAGTAGAAACCTGAGGATCTTTATTCTTCACATCACTTTGGTTGGTATTAGTCAAGATTGTTCGAGGCGGCCCATTGACATTGGGGTTCATTTGTGTATTCGAAGGGAGAGCACCCGGTGATTTCTCCATTAGCGATTGAGGTATACGCCCCACATCCCGTTCCAAATTCTGAATCGAGGCCTACTGACTTCTCACTTGCTGTTTTGTTGATTCACTATCTTGCCTCAAAGCCGTGATGCTTTCATCCGTCTTTATAATAAAACCCCGCAATAACTCCTCTAGTGAAGGACCCTTATCCATATATGACTGATTCTGATTTCGATTAACGAACCCCGGTGGCCCGTTCCTTTGATAACCCGAACTACCTCCTTGGTACTGATTATTGTATTGATTACCCAAGTAGTTCACCTGCTCTTCCATAGTTGCCTGATTACAATCCTTTGTGAGATGTGGTCCCTGACATAACTCACAACCAACTTTCATAGCGTGCATCTCTTTAGTCATCGATTCCATCTGTCTTTTAACAGTTGCTAGTTGTGCTATGACTGATGCAAGTTCATCACTAGTTTCGGTACTAGCGACATGAGACGATCGAGAAATATCCATCTCTTGGTGCTAATCATATGAATGTGTAGCTGTTTCAGAGATGATGTTGTAAGCTTCATCCGGTGTCTTTTACATTAAGGACCCACCTGCAGCGATGTCAATTTCTTTTCTCGTCGGCACATTAACACCCTTATAGAAAATCTGGACCTTATTAAAATTGTTCAACCCGTGTTGAGGACAATTACGTAACATTTTACCGAATCATGTCCATGCATCATAAAGTGTCTCATGTGGCTTCTGAACAAAGTGGTTAATGTCACTCTGCAATTTAGCGGCCTTTGAAGCTGGAAAGAAACGCTGCAGAAACTTATCCTTCATTGTGGGCCAACTATCAATCTCACCTTCAGGCAATGATTCTAACCAGTCCTTGGCATCATCTTTCAAAGACCAAGGAAAAACCCTCAAGTAGATAACCGTGTCTGCAACTTGGGCAATCTTGAACAAATTACAGATGCTCTTGAAAGAACGAAGATGCTCGAATGCATCCTCTTTCGGTGTACCCCTGAACTGGCACTGGTGAGTGATCATATTTAAAATCTGCCCTTTAACCTCTAAATCTTTATCGACTACCGGTTGGGTAATGGCATGTCCATTACCAGCCCTCGTGGCTTTCATCATCGCTTCCATGGTTTGACCTCTTGCTGGTTCACCCATTTTAACCTCTTCCTTCTTAATATATTCAAAGTCCGTAATATAAAAAGGTAACTCTAAGAAACTGTCGATGATTTCTTGCTCAACTTTAGCTTTGCTGCGTGTATGATAAACTCTAGACGGTTCCAGAATTATTAGTACCTAACCTGCGTTCACACCACCACAAAACCAAAGCGTAAAACTGAAAATAAAATAACAGAAAAGTAACTTTCGCGAAAACAAGTTTCCACGAAAGGATCGAATAACTAAAAGCTTGTAAAATCCTAAGACACACCGCTCCCCAGCAGCGGCGCCAAAAAATTGATATGCGTAAAACACACCTAATCTTATTGTAGTATACTTACGAATTCGTTCACAGGGAGCAGAGTTTAGGATTAAAAAGACTAATAATTATTCTAAAGGTTTTAGTTGTAAAATGGGGTTTTGATTTAAAATTAATTAAAACAAAGAAAGTAAATACGAGTTCAAATAGATAAGGGGTATTCACTTAGATTCAATTCCCTAGGTTCCGGATTGCTTTTATTAAGAATAGTGTAATTAAATCCCTAAGTATAACTCTCGTTAACCAAGTTCATTAATCAATTAGTAAGATAAGTTGGTGTCCCTAACTTAGATACTAATTCTATCATGAAAGTGTCGGTTTTTCACGTTGGTCTCCCATACGCTTCTGAAGAACACAATCAATCAATATTAACTACTCAAGATTATGATTCAGTTGAAGGGTAAATCGGCGTCCCTATTTAGGCTTCACAATTACCTACTCAATTGATGAGATTAATTACTAATCCAATTTACACCGGTCTCCCGTATGTAATTCAACCTATCTATTTATTTCTCAATAACCTAGATAAATTAATTGATCTAGTAACTCTCGTTACATCAACTAACAAACTAGTAATCAATGGGATCAATTAATGGGAGTAATTAAGAATCATGAATCAAGAGTAATTAATTTAAATACACAAAAAATTAGCAATCCATCACATAGGTTCAATCATCTAAGTGAATACGATAAATTTAGCTACTCATAATTAGACTTGAATCAACAAACAAACAATTAAAGTATAAATTATTAATCATTGTAATCAACAAATAATTAAAAAGATTATACCAAATTGTTGAATGTCGATAAAAAAAATATCAATATGAATAAAGCCAAACTTGAACTCCAAATTGTGTGTGCCACCGTTATACTGGTACAGCCTCCAATGAAAAAATAATATAAAAACCTCATTCTAAAAGTTGTCGACGTACGTATATATATTTCAACAATGATTTTCATAATGTATTTGTAGGCTAGAAAAGAACCGACTCATTTAAACATGTCACAACTGGTGACAATATGTCACATTTGGTGACATGGAGAATCTCAACTTTTGGTTGAAACGTGAACATGTAAGTCATGACGTGAACAAAAGCATCGAACACTATCTTCAGAAAAGAGAATAAGGAAGTCACATTTAGTACAAAAATCTCACGTTTGAGCAATCTTTAGGAACCTCACATTTGGTGACACTGAGTCACCAAACGTGACCTCATGTATGCGCATCAACAATTCTTCATTTATTTCAGCTTTAAATCTACCATCTCTAATTTATATCGCGAACACGGACAAATCACCAACTTTAGCACCTAATGAAATTGAATTTCACTTTTAACAATTAAGTACCAAAAGTCCTTCAAATATCCACTAAAACAATTAAACGATACCGATATTGCCTTCGATTGAGCGTGTAAAACATATATAAATTGGGCAATATCAGCTACACAGATCTATGGAGTACTTAATTTATCCTTCTTCACCGATTGCAAACATCCACCATTGTCGTGTCGTCACCGTCATCGTCGCTACCACTGTCATCGTGGCTATGACTGTCACTATTTTCGACGAGGTAAGTATTTGTTCTGTTACGAATTTGTAAAAATGACTGATTCGAAATAATTGTTCTTTTTCTGATCTGTGTTATTTTGAAAACCCTTCTGAAATCTAACAAAATCAAGATGCGGCTACGTCGATATGTTCCCATCTATTCATAATCGTGATGTTTTGCATCTCAAATCCGTCATTCATGGAACCTATTCCGATTTGGATGTGGATTTCGCGAATTTTTTTTCTATGCCAGGTAGATAATAAACTAAATTTCGATTATGAATTTAGCTGTATTGATATAATCTTACAGGTATTTTACATTTAAAGAATTGATAAACTCAGATTCATACTTAATTTTTCAGGTAAACCTGTAATGATCAAACGCATTCAATGAATACTCTGTAAACCTGTGAAGATCTACAATCCTATTTCTGCATCTATGGATCCGATTACATTAAATTCAACCTTCTTCATGAAGCAATCATTGTTATTGTGTTTAAGCAACCACAATCCGTTAATACATATGTTGTTTTCTATAATACTGACGCGTAAACGTAATAAAGGTATGTCAATTACAAACAAATATGGTTTTGATTGGAATCCGATTATGCAACGTCTGATTCAATTTGATTTCAATTTTTAGTCTTATTACGATTTTTATTTTAAATTAGGTGAATATAGTTCCCATTGACGATTCTTAGTTTTCTCTGTTTATATTTATACTTATAGATCAATAATAGTTAGTATTATTATATTTGTTGCAAAAATTGTTGCCCGAATTGAACAATTTAATCAAATTGATCTTCGTTTTACAAATTGACCTGCCATTCTACCTACCTAAATGACCAATATATTCAACAAAATAGTTAGTTACCCATTTCCAAACATATTTACTTTTCTAATGATTTTATCGGAATGATTTTGACTTATGGCTTGTGATAACGATTATTAAGGTAAAATCGTCTCCATTTCTTTTATATTTCTGTTTTTGTAGCATCTTTTCCATCTGTTCCTTATATTTGGTACAACATCTCTGTTACTTAATAGATTGTGATTTTTTCAACTTCTTGAGGTGTCGGTAAGTTTTCGTCTTCCTTATAACTATGTAAGTTTTAATTACTTTAAGCATGTTTTCAGCATTGTTAGTTTGTGTTTATTTTAAATATCTGATTATGCATGATTTTCATTAAAGATAGTTATGAACCTCTGCAGTGGCGATTCTAGGATCAAAAGCCAATGGGGTCACAAAATTTTATTTGATAACTTTCTTGCACAAAATATTGAATTTGGCGGGTCAAATCGGGTCGTGTCGGGTCACGTTCAAAACACAAACATATCGCAAAATATAAGATTTGCGTATTTTTTACTATTGTCATTATAACAACCATCGTAAAATTGGATAATCCATTTCATGGCGTCTCACACTTAATCTACTTATTAGTCAGAGGTTCATTCGGAAGCAATCTCTCTATCCATAGATTATTGAGAGAGAAACATAATCAAGAAAGTTACTTGTCCCCGATGGAAAAAATCCTTCTTCTGCCACTGCCCATACCTCACTTATGTGGGATTGCTATTGACTACAGTAATTTACAAGAAACATAATCAAGAAAGTTACTTGCTACAATGTTATTGTAATTGTTTAATGGATGGTATGATTGATCAATGTTACTCTCTCCGTCTCTAATTTTGTGGTTCAATATTTTATTTTGGGATGTTCCATAGTAATTGTCTACTTCCATACATAGAAAATAATATGAAGATAGTTCTATTATGCATTTAATGTATGTAGATAGAAATAGAAAAAGAAAATGTAAGGGCAAAATTGAAAGGTAAATAAAAATATAACTTTTATGACATTTTCTTCAATTATATGTGTTTAATATATTCAACACTCATACTATAAAATTATAAGTAGGCTAATTTCAAATACTTTATTAGTCCAAACTATCAAATTATAATCTCTAACAATTTATGGGGTCCCATTATTATATTTAGTGGTGTCCTATACCGAAAAAAATAAAATTTTGCAATAAATTTTGAAAAACTAGTGGTGTCACCGGACCCCGTTGCTTCCTTACTAAACTCGCCATTGAACCTCTGTTACTTAAACCTAAACCACCCTCAGCTTCATTTTCACGAAAACTGTATCGAAATCACTAAAGGATGAGTTGACACAACCAGAAGATGTATAATATTCAAATTTTTGCTGATTGTAGCAAAATAAGTCGTTTATGTGTATTTAAATTTTGAAACCCTGTCGACATTATGGTATTATCATGTATTTGCGTTTTCAGTTTGAGGGGTAGAGTCTGTAAGGAGATGTTCAATATGGACAAAATTATTGCAACAATGTTTAAGATTGTTAAACGCAACCGCGACGTTTGTCTTGAAAACATCATCTTAAACAGGAATTCGTTTGCACAAATTGTCGTGAATCTGTTTGCTTTGTCTTTCTTGGTGAAAGACGTAAGAGTTATAATAACAGTGGATGAGAAAGGGTCACATCATGTTTTTATGTACCACTTCATCACTATTGAGATTTTCATTTTTTTCTACACGTTTGTTGTCTTCATTTTTGTAATACGTGGTACATTTGTATTCAGCACCAAGGAACGCCCCTGCATCTATCATGACAATGTCAAGGAAAGTTGTGCACCAATCACATCATCTTTAGTTTTAGCGTGCACCAATTAAATTTTTAACCAAGTTTAGCCACAGGATGATATAGGTTTTTATGATAACATATACACATTATAATAACTTCGTTATGTGTTTTCTGATCAATTTTATGATTAATTCATGGTCTTGCAGTTTCTGTTTTCAGCTTCCAAAGGACAGTCATGGATTGCAGATGGTTGTATCATTTTAACTTTGAGTTTTATAGAGTTTTTGAGTGACTCGATGCTTTATGTTTCTTTAAGTAGTTTTAAATGATTGTTAGTGGTGCTGCAAATATATACATCGATGCCCAACAAAATTAATTAGAGACAACAATATTTATAATTGGCAGAAATTGGGTAACCGGGTGGTGATTGTTAATTGTTATGGACAAAACAACTAGATTCACTCTTTTGACTTTGGTACCTACCTCAAATCTGGAGAAGTCAGATTGGTGAATTAGCAGTAAACAAAGTCAATTAGACTATAGCGGGTAAATTTTTATAGTTAATACATATACATGTATGGCAATAGAGTACGTGTGACGACCCGTCCTTAACCCCCTGGACGAAATCAACAACATCTGGTTCCATTGCGATGATCGACTCCAAGTAATGTTCTTAACACGAGCAAATGCACAGCGGAAGACTTAATCCGTACCTGAGAATAACATGCTTTAAAAGGTCAACATAAAGTTGGTGAGATATATAGGTTTGATGCTAGCAGCGTAATAACTATGGACCACAAGATTTCTTATGTAAACATTTAATAAAAATATTCTAAGTGGTTGAGCACTTGGTAACCATACTTAACATTTAATCACGTCGCATATTCCCTTTATTATGAAATCTTACTACACCGTACCAAGTGTAGTCACAAAACGAAGTACTGTGCAACCGTTGAATACTGGTCGTCCAGTCCGGTTGGGGTTGTCAGGCCCGATAGATCTATCAACAGGATTCGCGTTTACAATACCGCTGTAAATAATAGTTACCAAGCTACAGGGAAATATGCCAGTGGTACAAATCAACGTAGAATATATTTTTTTTTCAGTTACTTGTGTCCATAACGTAAAACATTTATAAAACAGCGCATGTATTCTCAGTCCAAAAATATTTAGAGTTTAAAAGGGATCTATATACTCACCTAATGTATTTTGTAGTAAAAATACATATAACATCATTGATCAAGTACAGGGTTGGCCTCGGATTCACGAACCTAAATCATTTATTGATATTAATACACATAATATCATGTAATAATAATCAAACTAAATTATATATATATATAAATTGATAAGTTTAATAATGCTTATAATGTTATTAATAATGATACTGCTTGGTTTTTAATAAAAATTTTGTTTGAAATAATAATACAATACTAATAATATTAATACCAATAATGTTAATACTAATAATCTTTATAATTTATTTATGTTAATGATAATAATTTAATAGTACAATAATGATAGTAAGTAATAATAATAATAATAATAATAATAATAATAATAATAATAATAATAATAATAATAATAATAATAATAATAATAATAATAATAATAAGAAAAAGACTACCTTCAAGAAATAAAATTTGCCAAAAAGAATGTTGCCTGACTAGGGACTCGAACCCCCGACCTCTAGAATACCCATCCCTCATCTTAACCATTGGACTATGGCTCGTTTTTCTGAATTAATTAATACCCGAATCCTTTTAATCCTTCATTCGGCCTGGTTTGTAATTTAACTTCGGCCCAACCTCACAAGCCCACTTAGCCATTAATGGCCCAATAACGATTGCAAAATAGATTACAGTTTCGGTATTCAAAGTGTAAACAGAAAACGTGTTCCAACAACCCCACATCACTATCATTATTATCGCCTTTTATTTTCAAGGAAACCAGCTGTAACCCTTCTAAATAATTAAATGGATCATTAGTTTAGGTGTTGTCGGTAGAATAAACATTAAAACCCATAACCACAGCCACTTCGTCGCATAAGAAACTTTAATTCCATAATAGCCGAATTAATTAGGGTTTTACAGTGATCAAAAATGGCGGTTCTTGCTTTGGTGTTCGTGGTTAGCGGTTGGGACAGAAATTAGAGTGGTGATGAAGTTAAGATGGTGGTTTTCGAACGAGATTAGAGAAATGAGAGGGATTGATGGTTCTGTGATTGTAGAGATCGATGGTTTTGAAGGGTGGAAGAGATGCTTGATTAAAACATGGTATGTATATATGTATATCTATATCTTTGAACATGTATATGTGAATTTATATATATACAGATGTAGGTGGCGATGGTTTGCAGTTTGGGTGGTGACGAAATTCAATGATGAAGGAGATAGTAGTGTGTGAGTTCTCGGTGTTCTAATAGTGGTTTGATCAGAAATAATGGAACACAAACAATTCAAGAGTTGTAACGATAACTTATTTGGTTGTGTATGTAAATCGAGCAATAGGTTGTAGTTGTGGTTTTGGAGATTATCAATAACAGTTAGCAACAATGGTTGAGTGAAGACAGCTGAAAAAAATGAAGAGGATAATTAGTAAAGAAGAAGAAAAACGAGATAGAAGGAGAAATGGGTGAAGGTGAGTTCATAGTGGTCGATGGGTCTTTGCTTTACATCCGAGGTGGTGATGATCGAATATAGGTTGTGAAGTGGTGATTGATTGTGGTTTGAGTGGTTCCATGGTGGTTCGTGGATGTGGAGAAGAAGGGTGTTCAATGGTGCCTTGGATTTTGAATAATATTTGAACTGTGAAACAAAAGTAGAAGAGTAGCGGAGTTGCAACTTTGTGGTGGTCTTCGGTTGTTTGAATGACAAGAACAGAGGCTATGCTAACGTTTCTCTCTTTTCTGTTTTAATTCAATTATTTAGAGACTGATAAGGTTAATTGTATTTGATGTTAGATAAAATAAAGTCTGACACCCATTATTTAAACAGGTAGAGAAATAAAATAATGAATCTTGATTGCAATTGCAAACAGGAGTTTTGGATTCATCCATTTGTTTTAGCTCTTAATTTGTACGATCGAATAAATCAGATCCATAATCGACCCGACAGGAAAAAGTAAATCAAATAAAGTTGATTGTGAGGTAAAACAGGATACGCCATTAATTATCTGAGTATATGTATAATTGTATAAACCACCGCATAGTATTTATGTATTTATCCGTATATATATATATCTATATCTGTATATACATTTATATATATAAATCTGTATTATATATATATGTGTATGCATATAGTCATATATAAATCGAATCTAACTAATATTAATAGATGTCAATGTATTATTAACATTTATATTATATATTAATAAGGATACTAATATCATAATAATAATAATAATAATAATAATAATAATAATGATAATAATAATAATAATAATAATAATAGGAACAATATTAGTTGTGTAAAATAAATTATATAACTCAAATAAAAATATAATTAGTATTTTTTTAATAATATTGATATTTACAGAATTATATATATCTATATCATTCATTGATTCATAACAACATATAGTTATATATTCACATATTTATTTACACACAACAGTTCGTGAATCGCCGAGCACAATCAAAGGGTAATTGACTATCTAAATATAGATTTCAAACTTTTCTAGACTCCACATTACAGATTTTGCTTATCGTGTCGGAAACATATAAAGGTTAAGGTTTAAATTTGGTCGGAAATTTCCGGGTCGTTACAGTACTCACCCGTTAAAGAAATTTCGTCCCCGAAATTTGGTGGAGGTTGTCATGATTAACAATAGGAATGTTTTCATGACGAATATGAGGTAATAATAGAGTTTTATCAGTACTGAGAGATATAGATAAAACGATTTGAGCAAGTGACGCGTACGAGTGAAGTTATCACAAAAGAGTGAAATGAGTAGATAAATATATTCATTTCAACCGAAGACGTAGTTAGTATTGACTTCCGGGATTTAAGGAATTTAAGAAAAATCTTACGTACTAAGATTTGGTTTTTCGGCGATCAGGATCTTATTTGAGTTAATGCGGCAATCTGTTTCGATTTCCCTGTCGGATACTTTACTATAAATCCACTCCTTCGTTTCCTTATTTTTTCACAGCTCACATCTTCTGCTCTTTCTTCTTAATTCCTACTTTCAGACATTCGTCAATATGCTTCATCCCATTCTGATCCTTGATATACTCTTAATTTTCACATCTGTCATTCTTCTCTTTCATTTACCACCAGAAGAATCTATTTACTTCTACTATACTCTTGTGTTTATAATATTTCTAGTTCTCCCGTGTCTCTATATTGCTATCTGCATCGATATACACGGTTTGTAAATTTTGGGGTTATTATCGAGCTTTATATTCTTCATTATTTTTCGGAGCTTCATGCTTTCATTTTCCCTTCCAGTCCCCGAGTCATGCGAGCAATGATCCGGAATTCGTAGGTATGAAATTTGGAATGAACATAGCTAATGTTCTTAGAAAGAAATGATAATGGCACGATTTTGATTTGTCAAATTACCAGAATATCCTGGAAAAGATAGAACTATCAAAACGATATGTTCCTAATATGTTTGGGGATTGGATAGAATGTAAGAGCCGTGTAACATGGCACATGATGATGGTACTGTGAATCATCACGTTCCATTAGAAACTCAACATGACTTACTGTAATATAATGAAGTTGATCAAGTTTCATTATATTATACTAATTCATGCATCAGTTCCAACATTGCTTCAGAACATTCCTATTTTAAACTTGAAGGTTTTAGAAGTTAGAAACTAATACAGTTTCTTTTATATTGTATCGCAGACGTTACGGAGAGATAAATGATTTCAGATAAGGATAGTTGTGAAAATATCTCCAGAGATATGGAGAATATGTATAACGGAAGATTTGAAGATATCTTATAATATCTAAGATAAGATGATGATGAAGAATACTATTTGAGAAGGTTTAGAATAAGGGGTAGGGTTCTTACTAACGGTTTCAGCAGATACTGAATCGTTTGGATTCTTTGAGGGCAGGTTCAGTCCTTGTATTTGTTCTTTGTTTCATTCACGGTTAGCTCAATCCATTTTTCAGTACCAAATTTTCTATCGAGCGTTCCTAACACTCCCTTCTTTATCATCAAACTTTTGGCCATTAAGACCATTTACAAAACGCTGCTTCGTCAGCATTTTCAAAGTTAACAGATCTGGGTCATCGGCTATCAAACCAAGGTGGTTTCGGAAGAATTGTGTTTTTAGATGATTAAACGCTGATGGTAATATTGTGGAATATAAAAGGTTCTCCGGTAATGACAGCGAAAAGATATCATATATATATCGAGATTATACTAAGAGTAGTCTTACTGAGAAGTTGAAGTGAAGCTGTGACAAAATTAGCTAATTTGAAAAGGAATTACAAAGTTATTTTCGGTAATAACAATGCTAAAGGAGCTAGCACAGATGCGTGTTAAACATTTACTCAATTTTCGAAAGTTTTTCAGGTGCATAAATTTATGCAAGGATCTTTTCTTCCATAGATGAGGTGCGTTTGGTTCAACGTCTCGATTGAGGTATTTTCAAGAATCATGAAGATTTGTATATGAATTGTAATTGTCGAGGTACAAATGAGGTTTAGGATGAAATCAAGTGGCAAACTTGAAGAATTGTTTAGTTTCATATGTTATAATCAATATTTTAATTCATTTTTAATTGGTCAAAGTTAGCAGTCCAATAGTCCGATAATCCAATAGTTCAATGATTCATATATAGTTTTATATATAATATTCGAATTAAATAATACGTATCGTGACCCGTGTACCGGTCTCGGTGTCGATCACAACTCAAAGTATATATATATTTTGGAATCAACTCCGACCCTGTATAGCCAACTCCCACCTTCACATATAGAGTGTCTACGGTTGTTCCGAAATATATATATAGATGGGTCGATATGATAAGTCGAAACCTTGCATACGTGTCCCGTTATTTAAAGTGCGTAAAAGTAAATAACAGAAATTAAATGACGATAACTAAAATTGCGAGAATGTAAATTGCGATAAATTAAATGTTAATCAGTTAGCTGGGAACAGTTAGCCGGAACAGTTAGCGTGAAATCCTATCACATTTCCAATTAATTAATTCGTTTGTTTCTAACACTTTTTATTTTTGTCCAATGTTTTCTTCGTTATGCCACTTGTTGGATTCTGATAGGTCAAAATCCAATTATGAAATTTGAATAGAAATGGTTATTCTGTGGTGAACGGATACGTATATCGGTAGTTGTAAGTAGGATAGTAAATGATCGTTGAATCAGATTCGAAGAATGTACAGTGTAACTTATTAATGTGAATTCTAAATATTCCTCGGGTACTACCCACCCGTTAAAATATTTTCATCATTAACAGTTTGTACAAAAGAATTTTTAATTACAATCTTTATGAAAATATACTTGCATATATATTTTCTTCGGATGTAATTGTGAATTTAATGAGTCAATAGGATATTAAACTCATTTGATTTATTGTTATCACTAAATTACATGATCTCTAAAACATTAGAGATTACATAATCGTCATGTCGAACGTAGATAAATGAGGTAGAACGATACGTAAAGCGAAGATAATCGATGTAGATCGATGTTTAGAACGAAGTTCATACTTGAAGTACAGATGATGATATTGAGGCGTGTGATGTTGATATCCGAGGTACAGATCGTGATGTTGAGATTTACGACATGATTGTGGTTGGGATGATAAGAGTATTGTCGACGTTGATGATGGTGGTACGGAGTATGCTGCTGGTGATGCTGCTGGTGTTTGTAACCTCCGCACTAGATTCTCCAAAGCCATTACTCGAGCACGTAGTTCGTTAACTTCTTATATTATGTCGGGATGGTTGACGTTTGAAACGAGCGGGTGAGTAAGATTCGAAATATAGGATAATATATACTCGTAACGGGATACTTTTAGAAATGAGAGGGTAAATGGTTTCTCGAACAGGTTCACCGGTAAGCGTTTCAGGTTCATCGCCAAGAGGATAATTTGGTGAATGGAAAGGATTCTTGATGTGAAATGATTTTTGGATATCGGATGATATTCTAACTATATAGAATATCTACATATATATTACTAAAGATTTTGTAGACTACAAAAGAATTTGCGGCATATATCAGGCAAATCTACAGATACGCCAAGATAGGAATTATCAGATACGCTAAGATATGAATTTTGTCTATACACTATCGATGCACTAAATGCAGTAGGACGTGTCTAGACTAAAGAATGATAAGCAGGCAATTCCCTAAGGATGATAAGCAGATGGTTTTCGACTAGATATGATAAGCAAAACTTTTGACATGTAAACACGGTCGAAGTCCAGACTCACTAATGTATCCTAACAACTACCAGTTAGGCACACTACTGGGAGACCTGGTTCACTAAGACCAACGCTCTGATACCATCTGTGACGACCCGTCCTTAACCCCCTGGACGAAATCAACAACATCTGGTTCCATTGCGATGCTCGACTGTAACACCCTAGGCAAATCCCACATCGCCCACGGACATGAGTGATCATGGGATTATAAGGTAATACTCACGCTTAAATGACACAACGCGTTTTGGGATCACAGGCAGAGCAGATGTGTGAGTACGCTGCAGTTAAGCGTGCTCGGGCAAGAGCACTACTAGGATGGGTGACCTCCTGGGAAAGTGCTTCTTGTGTGTGGTCGCCAAGAAAAAGCCGTGCGCCTGCGGGCAAAGCGGACAATATTGTGGTCATGTTAAGCTGGGGTGTTACAGAATGGTATCAGAGCCACTCATGTGTCGTTGGGGGTGGTGGGGCAAACCTCATCGAGGACGATGAGTCCCTAAGGGGGGGTGAATGTAACACCCTAGGCAAATCCCACATCGCCCACGGACATGAGTGATCATGGGATTATAAGGTAATACTCACGCTTAAATGACACAACGCGTTTTGGGATCACAGGCAGAGCAGATGTGTGAGTACGCTGCGGTTAAGCGTGCTCGGGCAAGAGCACTACTAGGATGGGTGACCTCCTGGGAAAGTGCTTCTTGTGTGTGGTCGCCAAGAAAAATCCGTGCGCCTGCGGGCAAAGCGGACAATATTGTGGTCATGTTAAGCTGGGGTGTTACATCGACTCCAAGTAATGTTCTTAACACGAGCAAATGCACAGCGGAAGACTTAATCCGTACCTGAGAATAACATGCTTTAAAAGGTCAACATAAAGTTGGTGAGATATATAGGTTTGATGCTAGCAGCGTAATAACTATGGACCACAAGATTTCTTATGTAAACATTTAATAAAAATATTCTAAGTGGTTGAGCACTTGGTAACCATACTTAACATTTAATCACGTCGCATATTCCCTTTATTATGAAATCTTACTACACCGTACCAAGTGTAGTCACAAAACGAAGTACTGTGCAACCGTTGAATACTGGTCGTCCAGTCCGGTTGGGGTTGTCAGGCCCGATAGATCTATCAACAGGATTCGCGTTTACAATACCGCTGTAAATAATAGTTACCAAGCTACAGGGAAATATGCCAGTGGTACAAATCAACGTAGAATATATTTTTTTTTCAGTTACTTGTGTCCATAACGTAAAACATTTATAAAACAGCGCATGTATTCTCAGTCCAAAAATATTTAGAGTTTAAAAGGGATCTATATACTCACCTAATGTATTTTGTAGTAAAAATACATATAACATCATTGATCAAGTACAGGGTTGGCCTCGGATTCACGAACCTAAATCATTTATTGATATTAATACACATAATATCATGTAATAATAATCAAACTAAATTATATATATATATAAATTGATAAGTTTAATAATGCTTATAATGTTATTAATAATGATACTGCTTGGTTTTTAATAAAAATTTTGTTTGAAATAATAATACAATACTAATAATATTAATACCAATAATGTTAATACTAATAATCTTTATAATTTATTTATGTTAATGATAATAATTTAATAGTACAATAATGATAGTAAGTAATAATAATAATAATAATAATAATAATAATAATAATAATAATAATAATAATAATAATAATAAGAAAAAGACTACCTTCAAGAAATAAAATTTGCCAAAAAGAATGTTGCCTGACTAGGGACTCGAACCCCCGACCTCTAGAATACCCATCCCTCATCTTAACCATTGGACTATGGCTCGTTTTTCTGAATTAATTAATACCCGAATCCTTTTAATCCTTCATTCGGCCTGGTTTGTAATTTAACTTCGGCCCAACCTCACAAGCCCACTTAGCCATTAATGGCCCAATAACGATTGCAAAATAGATTACAGTTTCGGTATTCAAAGTGTAAACAGAAAACGTGTTCCAACAACCCCACATCACTATCATTATTATCGCCTTTTATTTTCAAGGAAACCAGCTGTAACCCTTCTAAATAATTAAATGGATCATTAGTTTAGGTGTTGTCGGTAGAATAAACATTAAAACCCATAACCACAGCCACTTCGTCGCATAAGAAACTTTAATTCCATAATAGCCGAATTAATTAGGGTTTTACAGTGATCAAAAATGGCGGTTCTTGCTTTGGTGTTCGTGGTTAGCGGTTGGGACAGAAATTAGAGTGGTGATGAAGTTAAGATGGTGGTTTTCGAACGAGATTAGAGAAATGAGAGGGATTGATGGTTCTGTGATTGTAGAGATCGATGGTTTTGAAGGGTGGAAGAGATGCTTGATTAAAACATGGTATGTATATATGTATATCTATATCTTTGAACATGTATATGTGAATTTATATATATACAGATGTAGGTGGCGATGGTTTGCAGTTTGGGTGGTGACGAAATTCAATGATGAAGGAGATAGTAGTGTGTGAGTTCTCGGTGTTCTAATAGTGGTTTGATCAGAAATAATGGAACACAAACAATTCAAGAGTTGTAACGATAACTTATTTGGTTGTGTATGTAAATCGAGCAATAGGTTGTAGTTGTGGTTTTGGAGATTATCAATAACAGTTAGCAACAATGGTTGAGTGAAGATAGCTGAAAAAAATGAAGAGGATAATTAGTAAAGAAGAAGAAAAACGAGATAGAAGGAGAAATGGGTGAAGGTGAGTTCATAGTGGTCGATGGGTCTTTGCTTTACATCCGAGGTGGTGATGATCGAATATAGGTTGTGAAGTGGTGATTGATTGTGGTTTGAGTGGTTCCATGGTGGTTCGTGGATGTGGAGAAGAAGGGTGTTCAATGGTGCCTTGGATTTTGAATAATATTTGAACTGTGAAACAAAAGTAGAAGAGTAGCGGAGTTGCAACTTTGTGGTGGTCTTCGGTTGTTTGAATGACAAGAACAGAGGCTATGCTAACGTTTCTCTCTTTTCTGTTTTAATTCAATTATTTAGAGACTGATAAGGTTAATTGTATTTGATGTTAGATAAAATAAAGTCTGACACCCATTATTTAAACAGGTAGAGAAATAAAATAATGAATCTTGTTTGCAATTGCAAACAGGAGTTTTGGATTCATCCATTTGTTTTAGCTCTTAATTTGTACGATCGAATAAATCAGATCCATAATCGACCCGACAGGAAAAAGTAAATCAAATAAAGTTGATTGTGAGGTAAAACAGGATACGCCATTAATTATCTGAGTATATGTATAATTGTATAAACCACCGCATAGTATTTATGTATTTATCCGTATATATATATATCTATATCTGTATATACATTTATATATATAAATCTGTATTATATATATATGTGTATGCATATAGTCATATATAAATCGAATCTAACTAATATTAATAGATGTCAATGTATTATTAACATTTATATTATATATTAATAAGGATACTAATATCATAATAATAATAATAATAATAATAATAATAATAATGATAATAATAATAATAATAATAATAATAGGAACAATATTAGTTGTGTAAAATAAATTATATAACTCAAATAAAAATATAATTAGTATTTTTTTAATAATATTGATATTTACAGAATTATATATATCTATATCATTCATTGATTCATAACAACATATAGTTATATATTCACATATTTATTTACACACAACAGTTCGTGAATCGCCGAGCACAATCAAAGGGTAATTGACTATCTAAATATAGATTTCAAACTTTTCTAGACTCCACATTACAGATTTTGCTTATCGTGTCGGAAACATATAAAGGTTAAGGTTTAAATTTGGTCGGAAATTTCCGGGTCGTTACAGTACGCAACTGTAGTTGTTTCTTTACAGCAACAGCGTTCACCCAAATGGGCTTACAAAACGTGAATAAAACTTATTGTTAATATTATATGATAAGTGACTAACTTGATGTTTGTATTGTGATTTTTATCTTGAAGGATAAGAGAATACTCCTGGTTCATCAACAGCATAAACATCAAATTGGTAGTCTTATAATACTCAGGGACTAACACCCTCGATAACAGATGTTGATGGCAGCTCATCAAAGAAGAAAAATGAAAGATCTCATCAGCAAGCTCTGTAGTATATGCTTTGCTTCAATAATATATGACTAATGGTTTGTATAGTTTTGGAACGACGCTCATATGTATAGACTTCATCTTAGTAACAGTCAACGAGTCCACGAGTCCACCACTGTAATATGTAAAACTGCATCAAATTCGCGCAACGAAATGCACGTACGCAGTTCATGATTTTTGTGTATTAAATTACATAAATTTTGTTGTTGGGCATGTTAACTGTATTTAGCTTAATATGTTTATTATTAGTGTACGTATTATTAATGGTTGATGTAGGTTTATTTGTTATTTTTTATTGCAATAATTTAAAGTTAGTTATATGTTTTAATATATGTGTATGGAATATTCAGTGATAATATAATCCCTCTTGGTGCACTCACGTTAATATTAATAATTCTGTAACAAGGTAGTAATGTATACCGATCGACATGGTGAGTTGTTATTGTTATCCGTTTTAGCATGGAGGAATTAAGGTCGTTAACGTATATCGTTTTGTGTAGGATGATGAGTTCGATGTGAGATATGGTGGTGTCAGAGTTAGGCAGCTCGGTGCAACTGCAGCTCATTGTATTATGTTCGAATTATTATGCAAATATATCACACAATTGACTACTTAATGTACAACTATAACAAAAGACGTTATAGTACTTAAATTGCAGGTAGCTTCTATACCATATGTTACAACTGTAACAAAAGACATTAAATTGAATAGTGAATATTAACGTATTACGAATATTAACGTATTACTATATCAACTTTTTAAGCTACCGTGCAACGCACGGGCTATTAAAGCTAGTAAGACATATAAAACATTACGTGAGTTGGGTTCGAATGCTTATATATCATGCAACTTGACTTCTTAAAATAAACATTTATCATATCACTACGTCTCTAAAGCAACACAATTTAACTCATAAGCTTCTCTAAGTCCAAATGACAGGTACAACTCCACAATATAATTATAATTATTCAAAATACAAAACAAGGATATGTATCCAACTTAGCATAGTCTATTCCAAACAACCCAACTCCATGCATAACCTTCTTCCTGCATAAAATTTGAAAAGGAAACTAAGCAGTTTAACAATTTGTTGAAATAAGAAAAGCATGAAATTGTACCTTTCGGACACTAACTTTATTATCTTCCAATATATAAGTATCTTCTCTTGGTTTGCCTTTTTTGGATTAAATGTACTCCAGCATCAGCAATATCATTAAACCACTTTGGTCTTCTGGTTGATAACATAATATATCCCATGATCAGCCCAACAAAGGTTCCACATCCATATCCCATCATAACAACTCTCCATGTGAAACCATTGTAGACAACATCTTCTTCTTCGTCATCTTCAAGTTGTGGATGCTCACTGCATTTGGGCAACGGAAATCCACAGAGTTTTGGATTACCTTGAAACGAGGTCATGTCGAAAGTGCTAAATTGTGTTCCGTCCGGAATACGACCCACAAGGTTGTTTTCAGAGAGATTTAGATATTCAAGGTTTGTAATACCGGCAATGCTTTTAGGGATCTCTCCTGTTAGTCGGTTACAAGATAAGTCTAAAGATTCAATCTCTAAGAGATTCCCTAGAGCATTCGGAATTTCGCCTTTAAGGTTGTTGTGGGATAAGTTGAGCACTTTCAGTGAAATAAGATTACCAATGACATTTGGAATATCTCCTTCAAACTTGTTACTGGATAAATCAACAATCATATAGTTAACAAAAAAAAAAAATTCAAATGGGAGGTCCAGACCTTTTACTGTCATAACGACGGGATTATAGTACTCAATGCCAGAAATGTTCAAATATTCAGGCATTGCGCTACCTCTTATAACATGCTTCATGGCATCGAAATTTTGAAAGAATTTTTCCTGAAGTTGTCCCACAAACCTATTATGAGATAAGTCAAGAACTAACAGACTTTGGAATGAAACGTCAACAACAAAAGAGGTTGCAATGGGTCCATAAAACATGTTTGATCTTAGGTTAAGAAACTACAGGTTCGAAAGACGTCCCAACCAATCTGGGAATGTACCATTTAAGTTGTTTTCCAAATCAAGAACTTCCAAATGATGACAATTGGATAAAGAATTTTGCAACTCTCCTTGTAAATTATTTCCCTTCAAAATAAGACCTTGTAAGGTTCCACTATATCCAAGCGTGTTTGGAATCGTGCCACGGAAATCGTTATCCCCCAAATTCATCAATTCAAGAATTGAGGCACTAGAGAGAGAGGCGGTGTATGGCAGGTTGCGACATCTACAGGAGTACGGAGGCGGTGTATGACGGCTACGATGGTAACGGCTACCGGAAACAACAATCAAGGGTAAACAACAAACGAATCACTTCTTTCTTGTTTTTCAATTATCCAACCTCTTGGAAGGTGACGGATCTATGGCGATTATTCAAACGTCATGGAAATGCTTCTGAGATCTACATGGCCAAGAGATGTCTCCCCAGTGGACAAAAGTTTGGATTTGTCAGGTACGTTGACGTCCATAATCCGGACAAATTCGCAGACGAGATGAGAAAAATCAAAATCGGGGATCTCTACTTAAGATTCTATCAATCAAAGAATGAAAAAACTGCTCCTCCTACCATGAAAAAACAAGAAAACTCAAGTTATCATCGAGAGGAATTCCAAAAGACCGTTTCGAAGGGTGATAATTTTAGGGATGATCGATCCTTCAACGATGTTGCCAAAGAACCATGGAAACCTTACCCAAACCATAAACTTAATCAAACAAATAATCACCAACACCCTCACCATTCATTCCACTATTCAGATTCAAACTTTCCAACCCTCCCTACACGTCACTTTCAGTCCTACCCAAAACCCATTACTGTACCACCTCCTCACACCTGTAACCACCATCATAAACCACCCCTAAACAAACACAAATAGCCAACTCTTTTCCAACCTAAACACTACCCAAAAACACACAATCAAAACCGAAGTAACTACTCTCCACCTCCAACTTATAAACCGAAAACAAACATTCCATCTACGAATATACCACCTTCCAAACAACCCCCTAACCCACTTGACGACTTCATAACCAATACAAACATGAGCAGAGGAATAGAACTTGATGATAAGGAAAACTATTCTGAGGTCTTTAAAAGAACTTTGGTAGGTGAAACCTCCAATTTAGAGATCTTAGAACAACTAACAGATCTTTGTAATGAGGAGGGTCTTTCAAACTTTGTAATCAAATACATAGGAGGGTTTGAAATCTTGATTATCTTTGAATCCGAATCAACAGTTGAAAACATATTAGCCAATGAACATCACAATATCAAGAGATGGATTCATAACATTAGACGTTGGAATGACAATCATACATATCCAGGACGACTAACTTGGGTTAGTGTTTATGGGGTATCAATCTCACACTGGACAGAAGAGACATTCAGGAAGATTGCTTCATGGTGGGGTCCAATAATTGAGACAAAAAATTGTAGCATTACGGAAAAAACGCAAAATCTTATTGCTGGCAAAATACTGGTTAAAGTTAAATGTTATAATCCAATTCAAGAGATAATCAGGCTCAAAACCAAATCAACAATTCATTATGTTAGAGCTTTAGAGGAATTCAGGGATATCGTTGAATTAGATACGGATGATGAAGGGTCCTGTTGGTTGTCAGATAATGAGTCTTTAGTGGATTTCAGTTCAGACGATGAATCAGTACCGGAAACTGAAATTCCGGCAAGAAAGGAAGACAAAGAGGTGGGAGATGGATCATCTAAATGCATGGGAACTAATGAAAATTTTTTCCCCCGCAATAGTGCCAACACAGTCCCCAATGAAGGCGTGGAACAGAATAATAATTGTAAAGGCACCGAAAAAAAAAGCAGAGAATTTGAAATGCTCCAAACTGGGTCCCACATCCACACTAATCCAGGTAAAATTGTCGATGATAATAATTCTTATACATCCCCTATTCCTAACGACTGCAATTCAAATAAGCCTAATCCAATAGTCAAAGAAAACACGCATGTTAATCCAAGAATCTCTTCAACTAAAGCCCAGTCCCCTTCTAAACATTCTCGGCCCATTAACGACTCCCCAAACCCACTTACTATACAAAATAAAAAACCTATTAATCAGCAGACCCATTCTTCCATCTCTAAGTCCACTAAACAACAGAATCTTTCTATTCCTACTTCACCAACCAATTCAGATCCTAAAAACAATTCTATTAATGAATCAAGCCAACCAAGTCCTATTCGAGTAACCAACCTTTTCGATAACCATGTCCCAAGCTCCCATAAGAGTCCACAAAATAAATCCAACTCGTTTCAAAAACCTGTGAACATTTCACCAACATATCCTACACAACACACCTCTACTAATACCCAAAACAGAAAAAAGAAAGGAAAACTTAGCCACACATCCTCATCTAAACCTTCTTCCACCCCTACCAACTGCTCTCGAAAACTACAGTCGAGTAAATCTATTGGCATACAAAAAATGTCATCTAGATTTCTTCAATTAAAAAATCAGGCCAGTCATGTCCACAAATCAACCAATACCTCCAACGTGTCCTCAAAATCTAGAAAAAGTAAAAAATCAAAAAGCTCCTCCCTGGATTCAACAGCTAGTATAGGTCTAAATGAATATGGGAAGAAACTTGGACTTCATTGGGAGGAAAAATCCCAGTGACCAGTTTTTTCCTACACCTTCGTCTATTAATGTTTTTTAATGAAGTTAATGTCTTTCAATATTCGTGGTTTTTGTGGAGAAGACGGGAAAGATAGCAAAGTCGGATGGTTTAGGCAGATGCGTTTAAAGGAATCAATTGATATCGTGGCAATTCAAGAGAGTAAGTGTAACGAAGTAAATGACAAATAGGTAGAGAATATATGGGGCTCACCAAACTTCCAGTATGTGCAAAAACCAAAAATGGGCAAGTCTGGTGGAATGTTGCTTATTTGGGATCCTAATGTTTTTATTATCGATGATGCTGTCGAAAAAAAATACTTCTTGGCAATCAAAGGTTCGTGGAAAGGAAAAACCACTCAAACGGTTATCATCAACGTATATGGACCACACAAAGATAAGGATAAAAAACTCTTCTGGGATAGTCTTGAAGACATTATGTCTCTACCTGATGTCGAATGGATAATAGGAGGAGATTTCAACGAAGTTAGATCGGAAGACGAGCGTCAAAACTGTGAGTTCATCAAAAGAAGGGCAAAATTTTTCAACGATTTTATTGATAGTAGTCGTTTAATCGACATCCCACTGATCGGTAAGAGGTTCACAAGAGTTAGTGATGACGGGAAAAAGTTCAGTAAACGAGATCGATTTCTTGTATCCGAGAATTTTCTACTTTCACGAGATGATATTTCGGTCACCTGCTTGGATAGAAATACCTCTGACCACTGTCCGATTATTCTACAAGACAACAATGTTGATTTTGGTCCCAAACCGTTTCGGATTTTTGATGTATGGTTAGAGAATAAAGATGTTGAACCTATCGTTGTTGAAGCTTGGAATAAAAAGGTTGTTGGCTCTAAACTTGATTGTGTTTTTAGAAACAAGCTGAAAAATGTTAAAGATGCACTACGAACATGGAGCAGACACAAATATGGATCCATTGACAAGGAAATTGAATCATGTATGGCTACCGTTATGGATTTTGAAAAAAAGGCTGATTTGGGTACTCTACCTGAAGCTGATCGAAATGAATGGATTAATACTAGAGCGAAATGGGTTCAAAAAGAACGGGAGAAGATGTGTATGCTTAAACAAAAAGTGAGATTAAAGTGGGCAGCGGAGGGAGATGATAATACCTCGTTCTTTCATTCAACCTTGAGAAGAAACTATAATCGAACCAATATTAGAGGGTTGCATATTAATGGAGTATGGGAAGATAATCCTTCTAAAATAAAAGATGAAATTCATGGCTATTTTAAAAAAATATTTGAAATCCCCCTTTCTGCCAACCCAGATTTTAATTGCCTGAGATCATTGGCTTTTTCAAAAATCAGTACAGAAGATGTTCTTTCACTAGAAGCTCCTTTCCTTGAAACCGAAATATGGAATACGATTAAAGATTTTGATCCAAGTAAAGCCCCGGGTCCCGATGGGTTCAATATGAATTTCTTTAAAAAATTTTATTGGTTGATCAAAGATGACTTAAAGAATGCTATCGATTGGTTTTGGTCTCATGGTCACATCTCCAATGGTTGCAATGCATCATTCTTTACACTTGTCCCCAAAAAGAAAGATCCTCTTCAATTAGGTGACTATCGGCCTATAAGTCTTATTGGAAGCTTCTATAAAATAGTCTCAAAATTGCTAGCTAATCGACTTCAAAAAGTGATTCAAAAAATTATTGGGACGGAACAAAGTGCTTTCATAAAAGGACGGTTTATTCTTGATGGTATCCTAGTAACTAATGAGATTGTTGAAAATTTGAAATTTCAAAAACATAAGGGACTCATCTTCAAAGCCGATTTCGAGAAGGCTTTCGATAGCCTTAATTGGAATTACTTGTTCACGATTCTTGAATGTATGGGCTTTGGTGCAAAGTGGATTTCGTGGATTTCTTCTTGTCTTAAATCCGCTTCTATTTCGGTGCTTGTAAACGGTTCACCAACTAATGAATTCACACTCCATCGAGGGGTAAGACAAGGCGATCCACTATCGCCTTACCTTTTCATAATGGCGGTTGAAGGACTAAACTTACTCATGAAACACGCGATGGAGGTTAACCTTTTCAAAGGACTTGAAATCGGGTCGGATAAAATTCTTGTCTCGCATCTTCAATATGCCGACGATACGATTTTTTTCGGGCAATGGAACAAAAAGAATGCTCGTAGCCTCTTCAATCTTCTCAAATGTTTTGAAATATTCTCGGGGTTAAAAGTTAATTTCTCAAAAAGTTGTTTATATGGGATCGGTGTTTCAAAGGTGACAATCAAAAATATGGCTAATTTTATAGGATGTCGGGTTGGCTCTTTTCCATTCACATACCTCGGTGTGCCTATTGGTCAAAAAATGAAACATATTCGGGATTGGGAAAAAGTCATTGAAAAATTTCATTCAAGGTTGGCGGATTGGAAAACAAAGACGTTGTCTTTCGGGGGTCGTCTTACTCTTATCAAATCGGTGTTAAGTAGCCTACCATTGTATGCCTTCTCCCTATTCCGTGCTCCCTCAAGTGTCCTCAATTTGCTAGAAGGTTTGCGTCGTAAGTTTTTTTGGGGCGGGTCGGGAGAAAATTCAAAAATCTCTTGGGTAAAATGGGAGAAAATTCTATTACCATACGAGGGCGGGGGGTTAAACATAGGGACACTAAAAGCTAAAAATCTTTCCTTACTTGGTAAATGGTGGTGGCGCTTTCACAACGAAACAAACTCCATTTGGGTCAAAATAATTCAAAGTCTTTACGGGCGGGACGGGGGGTTAAATTCTCATGAATTCCATGCAATACGCAGCAGGCACTCAACTTGGAATGGCATTAGGGCAGCAGGTTTCCACATCGATAGTTTGGGCGTTTCTTTCTCCAATTCATTCGTAAAGGTTGTTAATCGAGGTAATAACACAAGATTTTGGTTGGATTCATGGCTAAGAAGCACTCCTTTATGCGAAACATTTGCTAGATTGTTCCACCTTGAAAACTCAAAAGATGTGTTAGTAATGGATCGGTTAATTAAAAATAGTGAAAACGAAAATTGGTGTGCATTTTGGCAATGGTCCAGGATTCCTTCAGGAAGAACAAACGATGAACTAGTAGCACTTGAAGCAGCCGTTCGAGATTTCAGGTTCTCTGATTACCCTAGCGACGTGTGGAATTGGAACCTAAACAACAACGGACGCTTCATTACTTCGGTTCTAAATAAATTGATCGATACCAAGATACTGCCAGGGACTAATGGATCCTTAGCAACCATGCGCAACAATCTAGTTCCACAAAAACTTGGCATCTTCATTTGGCGTTCCAAGCTTAATAGGTTACCGGTTCTTAGTGAGTTAGACAAACGAGGAGTGGACCTAGATTCGGTGCTTTGTCCAATTTGCAGCAGTCACATTGAAACCTCAGAACACATACTGTTTCAATGCACTTTCGCGGTCGATATTTGGTCTCGTGTTTCAAGATGGTGGTCCTCTACTCCTTCTTCTACTTCGAATTACAGTGCCTTGTTTTCGGGTACCGCTAGCTCGTCAAATCCAAACATCTACTCCAAACTTTGGCAAGCAATCGAGTGGATCACCGGCTACCTATTATGGAAAAATAGAAACGACATGGTCTTTAAAAAAAAAAAAGGTAACGGTCCCTTGTTGCTAAGTGAAATTCAAACCAAATCTTTCGAATGGATCTCAAATCGTTCTAGAAAACTTTCGTTAACTTGGCTGCAATGGTTGACAAATCCGAGCTCATTCAATGATATAGGATAAATGTTCAGTCTTTAGTTTGCATGTTTCTATCGTTTTCTAGTTTTTTATGCATCTGTTTCTCTTTGTAAATGGCATTATCTAATATGCCAAGTTGTATCCCTTTCTATTTTATTAAAATTTCTATTGGTCTTTCAAAAAAAAAGAATTGAGGCAGAATTTCCAAAGCATTGTGGAATCACTCCGTCTAAGTTATTATTGGATAAATCTAGTGAGATTAATCCTCCCAGGTTGCAAATTGATGGAGGAAGTAATCCTTCAAGCTGGTTGGAGTAGAGATGTAAATGTTCCAAGTCGGTTATATTTCCTAAACATTGTGGAATCACTCCCCTAAAGCTATTCTCGGACAAATATAGTGTGCTTAAATTGCTCATGTTGCAAATTGACGGAGGAAATTGTCCATGAATGTCATTGCTAGATAGATCTAATATTTCAAGATTTCTCAGGTATCGTAAGGACACCACTGGGAACTCATTTAATTTGCAAGAGGACAATCCTAAGATCAGCATGTTAGGGTTGGCATGATGAGTAGTAGCGTTATTGGTCGTAATTGATAAACCACTAGACGAGAGATCAAGAAGCTGAAGGTTTGTGAGACTTAATAACAATGTATCCAACTCCCAGTGACTAGTAAAATTATTATCTGCAATAACTAACTCACTAAGGTTTGTGAATTGGAGAATGAGGGCTTGATCAATTTGACCACCTAATTGATTGTTATCGAGGTATAATATCTTAATAAATGAGGGAAGATCAAACGAATTAAAGGGTACATCTCCACTGAACATGTTATTAGATAGATAGAGAGATTCTAAAGAGGGAAGAGTAAACAACCAAGATGGTAATGTCCCGTTAAGTTTGTTACCTGATAAATCCAGATAAGTGAGGTGTGTTAGGTTAAACAACCAAGATGGCAATTTCCCGGTAAGTTTGTTACCTGATAAATCCAGATAAGTGAGGTGTGTTAGGTTAAATGGACACTTGGGAAGGGACCCCATCAAATCAACATTAGAAAGCTCAAGTTCTCTCAAATGAGTAGAATTAATGTTAACCAATCTAATGAAAACATGATGTTGAATTCTCAAGTCGTAAGAGAGATCAAGCAAAACCAATTTCGGAAGAAGAGATATTCCTGAAGGAATTTCATCAATAATGACATTGTTATCTGACAAATCTAGTATTTCCAAAGATGGAAGATTAAAGATGTAACCTGGTAATTTTCCTTGCAATCCTGTCCACCTAAGATTTAGTAATTCCAACGAAGAACAAGATATATTAATATAACTAGGTAAAGCTGAAGAGATATTAACATCGTGAAGCGAAAGTTTTCTCAAAAAAGTAAAATTTTAAACGCAAAAACTGAAAATAGAAACACGAAACTGGAAACTGAATCATGAAATTAAAAACTGGAACGCGAAACTGAAATATGAATCTCGAAAATGAAGCGCGAAACTGAAATTGATTTGTTAATCTGAATGTTGAAGTGCTCAATAAAACCAATAGACCCAACGATACTTTAGTTACGACCCAGGTCAGCATCATCCCATTCAAACATGCCTGGTTGAGTAGTGTAGCTTATAAAGCCATAACAATGGTAGAAGTATTAAAACATTTTTTTTTGGTAAGCAAGGAAACCCCTATGAACAAGCACATTGGCTCCCCTATAGAAGATAAAACCTCGGGTAATCAAGCCCCCTGAGCGTGAGATCTGGTACCGGGTGAATTGCGCATTATGACACCTCTGATCACACTCCCTTTCTAAACAATTGAACCCGGGTGATGTGCCTCATTCCACAATTTGGTGGCCACTCAGGCAAGCTTTATTAAAACATCGCATTAAGGTAAACAAAACCCACTTGGCATAATTAACATGCCCCGAAAGTAGCCATACTTTTTCAACACTGAAGTGGTCAACACAATGACACAAAATTCAAAATGCCAATAGCTTTTAAATTTTGGTTTCAATGGTGTATATTTTATTTTAATTTAAAGGTTCATCATGACAACAACATTTTTTAGTATTGAATTGAATCTACACTAATTCAAGTACTCAGCCATAACAAAAAAAAAAAAAGGCATTGTAACCACTATCTCTATATTCTTATGGAGAGCTTGTGCATTGCGTCATTCACTTTCTCATCAGTTATCATTTTGTGTATATCATAGAAATCCAATATTTCCATTGCTATATTTTTCACCGGTCAAATAAATAACAAACACGTCACAAAATAAGACAAATATAGGTCACGTCACAAAATAAGACAAATACAGGTCCGTTCATCTACGGAGTGACGTTATTGGAGCATTGGAGATATATATAGCGAAAACCGTACCACGTTCATGCGTAGATCTTTAAACCAAGCCGTATTATCTTTTTCTTTAAGCACACTAGCTACATAAATGCAGGCTAATCCAATCAGATGTGGTGGGTGTACGAGAATTAGATCCATCTTATATGTGTCATTTGCAAGTCCCCTAATAAAAAATTCAAAAGTGTTAAGAATACATAAAACAACAAGAATGAAAGCTGCAACTAATGAGGTCAAATAACCATATTTGGTTATTTAACTTTTGGGATCAGATTATGGTCTCATCACTTCCCTTTTTAGCATAGCAACAAGAATAAAGGTTCCAACTTATGTATACTGCCATATTTCCTTAATTGGTACATAGGGGTTCCAAAGGCGGTGTTGGATCCATCCTAGTTTAAGAAATAGCTGTTACCAGAATCAGTGTATACATACACTCAATTTGTAAACAAAACTCAATTCAATCTGTATTTCATTTTATCAATACAAAGATCAAGTTTTCTTACAATTTACTTATCAAATTCATCATTTATAACATGGTTATCAGAGCTGAAGGTTTGAATTCTCAAACATCTTCATAAGCTCAATCACTTACCATCAATTAATCGGCTACCATGTCTCAAGACGGTAGCCAATCTCCACCTTCAACCCAATCTTATTTTATTTTCTAAAATTTGTATATATGTTCGATTATATATATATATATATATTATTTTAGTATGATACTTACAAAGTTAATAATATAATGTTTATTTATATCGTGAGAAAAATGTAAAAAAAAAAAAAAATCGATGTGGGAGGTAATTTGGTTTTAACCGAAACCGAACCGAATTCAAATTTGGTTTTCGGTTCGGTTTTGGTTTTGGTTTTGATATTTGAATTTGGTTTCGGTTTGGTTTTTGGTTTTAATTTTTAGAATTTCAAAATCGAAAAAACCGAACCGAATAAACCGAAAAACCGAAAACCGAACCGATGAACACCCCTAGTATCAACAACCCAAGATTTCTGATACTTTGAAAATCGGGTTGAATTTGAATAGCTCAAATTATCCTCTTTGGTCACGAATGATGAGGGTAGCTATTGGAGGTAAATCCAAAGCTCTCCTAACTCATCTTACTGCAAATCCAGTCGATACTAGCCATGAGACCTATGATCAATGGGAACAAGAGGACCTGATCGTATTCTCTTGGTCAATACAGAACATCGAACCAAGCATAGCAAGCAATCTGGCATCTTACTCCACAACAAAACTGCTATGGGATGCCTTGATTACAACCTATAGCAGTGGTACTGATAAACTCCAGACATATGATCTTTATGTCAAGGCAACTGAAATAAAACAAGGAAACATGCATCTCGAAGAATTGTGGATAAAGACGCAGGGCATTTGGGGAGAAATTGAATCAAGAGATCTAAATCCCATGGAAAACGCCTCTGACATCATCAAATACAACAAAATTCGAGCAAAGCACAAGCTATTTCAATTTCTAAATGCCTTAGACAAAAAAATATGATACCATTAAAAGAGAATTGCTTCGGTCGAACCTTTTACCAACGGCGAAGGAGGCGTACGCTGCCGTTAGAAAGGAAGCTGCTCATCGACAAATACTAGGGCTATCACCGAATGACACCTCAATCAATCAAGACATTGCAACCGGGTTGGCTGCAACTAATGGCAAGAGGCATTCTGTTCATCTAGCTCAAACAAATCGAAGCAAATATCCACCAAAAGTGGATAAATTAAAGCTAACGTGTACCAAATGTGGTAAATCAAGACATAAAAGGGAACAATGCTTCGAAATCAAAGGATACCCTGATTGGTGGACAAAGCCAGGAAAAGCAGCAGCGGTAGAGGCAGCCGGAGCAACCACTGAGGCGGCCGGAGCAACCACTACCACCAGCAATTCTGATATCTGCTTTGGTGGCATCGTCACAAACCAACAAAAAAGTATTGCTTCTCCCTCTTACAATTATCACAAATCAAACAGACCGACAAAGAGGGATGGAAGGGAACCCACAACCACCACCAATTTAAAATAGGCAGTCAAAGTAACGGATTAGGGTTAAACACTTCCCACACGTGGGCTGACCTCTTGAAAGGGGAAAATATTACATGGTCTGGACATGATATAAGTATTAGGCCAAAAATGGGGAAAACCAAGAAAAAAAAGGATAACAGGCCTAGTGACTCACAGCTCATGGGTAATAACCTTTTTAAATATTGACTTAGGCTGTTCAAAAAGGATGTTGGGTCTATTGGGCCCAAGAAACCTGTTGGGCTCCAGAAATCATATGGGACTTGTAATGGAACTAAAACAAAGTCACATTTTTTAAAACCCATGTCAAAAATTTCGTGTCAAAATACTTTTTCCGTTCTAGATAGAATACAAAGTAATGATGATTTTTCGAAAGCAAACGTTGTTTCAAATGATTCAAAATCCACATCTTGGATTCTTGATTGTGGAACAACGGACACTATGACCTTTGATAAAAACGACCTCCTTTTTAAAACTAAACCTAGGAAAAGTAAAGTACAAACGGCTAATGGTGAGATTTTTCAAGTTAAAAGTGGCGGAACTATTGAAATTTCGCCCACAATTAAACTACCTAACTGTCTATATATTCTGGCTTTATCTCATAAGTTGTTATCGGTAAGTCATGTTACAAAAGAGTTAAACTGTAAAGTCCTGATTTATCCGACTTTCTGCATCTTGCAGGACATTCGGACAGGACAACTGATTGGACGTGGCACTGAAAACGGGGGGTTGTATCATGTTGAAGAGGTTTCTCAACAAGGTACTGTGTCTCTTGCTCACGGAACACCTACTAGAGAAGCCTGGTTATGGCATCGAAGATTAGGTCATCCGTTAGCCAGATATTTGCATGCTTTATTTCCTAGTTTATTTCCGTCTAATGTTAATTTGAACTGTGAAACTTGTATTTTGGCTAAAAGTGATCGTAGTTTGTTTAAACCTAGTACGGGCTGAAATGTATGGGCTGAAATGCCCCGTTCATATTAATTATAAACGTTTCATATTAATTGGTTTCTTTGCGAGGTTTTGACCTCTATATGAGACATTTTTCAAATCTTGCATTCGTTTTTTTTAAAAAAAAAACAACAACCATAACCTTTATTATTGAATAAAGGTCTTAATGACATAATTTAGATTGTCTATCAAAGACAATCTCCTCAAATAAATAAGTTTTTACACAACCCATTACAATATGATCAAATATATTACAACAAATACTCCGAATGCAAGTTTAAACAATATAAACAATTATGCCGACTCCAAATCTTGACCTTGGGTTGGCATACGACAGTGGAAGCATTTTTAATATTCACCTGAGAATAAACATGCTTAAAACGTCAACAAAAATGTTGGTGAGTCATAGGTTTAATTTCTATATAATAATCATAACATTTAATAAGCCACAAGATTTCATTTGATTAAATGCGCAGGATCATTACAACTGCAAAAATCATTCATACGATGAGTCGCCTAGTAACCGACCTTAACATAGAGCGCTTAAGATATCTGGCATCATACATTCCACTCTTCAAATGTATGACAAGAACCCTTCGAAGTACTAAAGCATTTCCACTATTCGAAAATGAGGGTGGTTGGTGCCCGTAGATCTACCTTTAGGATTCGCGTCAATTAGTGTTTTTCACTAATTCTTAGGTTACCAAGCGTAATAATAATAAGTACAGATATCCGGTATAACAAAACAGTCGTAGAATGTAGTTTCATGAACTTGTGCTTATTTTGTAAAACATTTATAATATTCTCATCCCAAAATAATTTAGATAGTAAAAATGGGACTATAACTCACTTGTGATGATTTTCGAATAGATGGTGATAAGACTTGGCCTTTTGACAAATTCACGAACCTAATAATAATATTCTTGTGTCAAGATATATATATATATATATATATATATATATATATATATATATATATATATAATTAATATTCCATATTTATGATACTTGTGATAATTTTAATTATCCATTGTTAGTAGTCCAACGTTCGTAGTCCAATAGTCCAATAGTCCAACAGTATATATATATATATATATATATATATATATATATATATATATATATATATATATATATATATATATATATATATATATATATATAAATGCGTATATTGTGTTAGAATTCACTAACACTATAATATATTGTCTTAATATAATAAGACACATAATATGTATATTGTCTAAAGCAATCCGCGACCCATTGTATACATGTCTCAGGCTCGATCACAACTCAAAGTATATAATATTTTGGAATCCACTTCGACCCACAGCAAACTCGAATTTACTGCCAATGGTGTCTTAGAGTTCGTTCCAATAATACATATAGAAGAAATCAAAATGATATGTCAAAACGCTGTATACGAATCCACGGTGATCAAGTCATATATATATGGTGTCTTACGATCTTTATTAAGACTATAATATATTGTCGTAGAACTTAATCACGACTATTATAAATTGTATTTCTATAAGTTCGGGAACAAGACATGTATAAATACATGTTGGATATAAGGTAAGTTAGCTAGGATAAGGTTAGCATCCATTTTTATTAATCAAAACCGTAGCTAAAAACAAGCAAAAATATCCAATTTTGTTTTACCCATAATTTCTTCATTACAAATCCGTTTTGAGTGATTCAAGTTGCCATGGTTTTGTATCGAACTCAACATTATTAATCTTAATAGAAAAAGTATAAGTTTATAGTCTAAAATACAGCTTAGGTGTCAAATAAGAGAAGATAGTCATATCCGCCGTAAGAACGACATCTTGATGACCCTTTTGAAAAACAAACTTCCACTTAGAGTTTAACCATGGATTTTGGATATATTTCATATCCATATAAAATAAGATTTTTCACCAAAGGAAATCTTTTAATTCAAAGTTTAAGATAGGTTTTTAAAATTAAACCCAAAACAGCCCCCGATGATCTATGACGGCGTATGTTCAGTTTTAAGGTGTTCTTCGTGTTTACAAGTTTTATATCCTTATATTAGCTTGAAATACTGTCATAATACATGTGTTGAAGTATTTTAAAAGTCAAGTTATAAGGATTAAGTTTATTTGCAAACAAGTTTAGAAATAATCTAAACTATGTTCTTGTTGTTATTAGTTAGAAACTCAAAATAAGATAGCTATATGAATATGAATCGGATAAGATTATGAATAAGGTTACTACCTCAAATCAAAAGAATAAAGTTTCTGGAGAAATAAGGAGAATATCTTGAGTTCAAAGATACCCTTGATGGCTTGGAATTTCTTGAAGCAGAATCATGACACGAAAACAAGTTCAAGTAAGATTGCTACTTGATTTAAGATAGTTATGTTTATAGGAATTTAACCAAAGTTTGAATATGATTATTACTTTGATAAAAAGGAGTAGAGTTGATGAGTTAACAAGGTATTCTTGAAGCTAGTTTATGATCAAATTAATGAAGACTTGCTAGTACTTGAAATATGTGTGTTTAAAAGAGTTTAAAGAGTAAGAAATGGAGAGATTGCTTATAGCTCTTGTGTGTGTGAATTATGATAGTGAATTGTAAGTAAGATTGAATGAAAATGAGTAAAAATGATTCTAGTAGTCATGGTCTTTTATGGCTAAAGGATGATTGATGATTTTTTTTGTAATGTTATGTAATAATTCATGATAAAATGGATGATTAATAAGTTCTTTTGTAATCTTGCTAAATAATTGATACTAGATTACAAATAATGGTTCCCACATGTTTCTTAATCATTTAGCGCTGCTAAGGAGCTGATTATTGAGGTGTATACACCAATAGTAAATACATCTAGAAGCTGTGTATTGTACGAGTACGAATACGGGTGCATACGAGTAGAATTGTTGATGAAACTGAACGAGGATGTAATTGTAAGCATTTTTGTCAAGTAGAAGTACTTTGATATATGTCTTGAAGTCTTTCAAAAGTGTACTAATACATCTTAAAACACTACATGTATATACATTTTAACGGAGTCGTTAAGTCATCGTTAGTCGTTACATGTAAGTGTTGTTTTGAGACCTTTAAGTTAACGATCTTGTTAAATATAATTGAACCATTGTGTAACGACCCGAATTTTTCCGATCATTTTATACTTATAAGATTAATATTTACATAAATTAAACCTTACCAACATGATAAGTAATCTAAATTGTTGAGACTTATGTTTTTGAAAAGAGTTTTACACAACGTTTGACCGTCCAATTTGACCGATGATATCACGAACTATATAACATACGATAATTATACGTTTGTGTATATATATGTATTTATATATATTTAACATGATCTAAGGATGGTTTAACATCTCATTGTGTACTAATAACAATGAGTTATAAGTATACTTAGAAACTATTAACTTAAGTTTTCAAAACGATAACTATACGTAACGTTCTTTGACATAAATACTTATAACTTATAATGCTTATACATGTATCGTATAAATATGTATTTAATCACTTTTAAAGGGCTTTTATACATAAAACAATATAAGTATATTTACAAAAGATAGCTATACTTGAATCCTCGTTCCGTTTTCTCAAGATTTTTATACGTATATCAAGGGTATATGTACCCGTATCATACCCAGCTTCTATACGTATTTACTATTAGTATATACACATCAAATCAAAATCTTAATCACCAAAAGTACTGCCCTAAATGAGAGGGAAACACTTTTTGATCTCTAGCATACAATAATTATACAAAATTACAAATTAGGATTTTGTTTTTACATACATATAGCACATTTCATATTTATTTATATATCATTTCATGTTTTTGATTTCTAACTCCAATTTTATATCTCTAAAACACTCTCTAATTATATACTCAAACCATTCAGCAAACCTTCAACACTTAAATCAAAAACTAGATCAAAAACCAATCTATAATCATCATAAGAAAAACCTTTCAAGAACACTTCAATAATCCTTCCAAGAATACAAGTTTACTTCCAATCTTTCAATCCCACTCCACCACTCTTTTGGTTCTAGGATTTTTCTTATCTTTTGCAGTAACTTTGTCCAAGTAACTTGAGGTAGTAACCTTATTCATAACCTTATTCGATTCATATTTATATAGCTATTTTATTTTGTGTTGTAAAATTTTAACAACAAGAACATAGTTTGAATGATTTCAAATTTGTTCGCAAACTAAATAGATCCTTCTAACTTAACTTTTAAAACACTTCAAGACCTGTAATATATCATAATGATATGCTAACTTAACAAGATACAACTTGTTTTTACAAAGAACATCTTAAAAACTGAATCTACGTCGTCGGAGTGCAACCGGGGGCTGTTTTGGGTTGAATAATTAAAAACCATCTTGAACTTTGAATTGGAAGTTCATGTTCTGGAAAAATGATATTTCTTATGAATATGTTAACACATAAAAATTTCATGGTTTAACTCAAAGTGTAAGTATTTTTAGAAAAATGATCATTAAATGTTGTTTTTATGATGAAAAATGATCACTTTCATAAGTTTCACCAAAGTTTGACCTATAACCTATGATTTCGAATACAAACTAAGGTATTTTCAGTTCATATTCTTAAAATTTGGCTCGATCCAAGGAAGTGGCAAGTTGAACCAACAAAAACAGAGTTGTAATGAAGAAACTACGACTAAAACAAGATTGGGTATCCGAAGCTAGTTTAGCTACGAAAATATTTGGAGAAAAAGTAAATTAATCATATCTTTTCTAATTAATATGATATTTTATATATAATTACTTATGATTTGATTTTATATATTTCAGGACCACCCGTAAACAACACGAGAAGATTAATCATAAGACCTCATGATTGTACGCAACACGTCATTTGACAACACGGTACTTTATGTACGCAACACGTCATTTGACAACATGGTACCGTGGGTCGAGATTAATTCTGATCAATACGAATACGATGGGGTCTTTATTTATTTTATTTAAGCAACTAATTGTGGACCACTAACATCGGACTGCTAACTACGGACTAAGAAAATATTAAAAGTATTAAAAGTATATATATGTAACGATTACTTAAAAAGAAAATATGTTGATATATTATATATATGGTTAGGTTCGTGATATCTATCGAAGACCAAGTCGAATTAAATACCTTCAAGGCAAAAGTGAGTTTCATTTGCTACCTTTTTAATTGCTTTTGCAATATATATTTTTGGGCTGAGAATACATGCGCTGCTTTTATAAATGTTTACAAAATAGACACAAGTACTTAAAAATATATTCTACGTTGAGTTGTACCACTGGCATATTTCCCTGTAGCTTGGTAACTACTATTTACATGGGTATTGTAAACGCGAATCCTGTTGATAGATCTATCGGGCCTGACAACCCCAACCGGACTGGACGACCAGTATTCAACGGTTGCACAGTACTTCATTTTGGTGACTACACTTGGTACGGTGTAGTGAGATTTCATAATAAAGGGAATATGCGACGTTGATTAAATGTTAAGTATGGTTACCAAGTGCTCAACCACTTAGAATGCTTTACATACACTTGCGAGTGTATTATGTTTATGATTATGAAATCTTGTGGTCTATTAACATATTGAAATGATTGTTATGATAAACCTATGAACTCACCAACCTTTTAGTTGATACTTTAAAGCATGTTTACTCTCAGGTACGAATTAAGTCTTCCGCTGTGCATTTGCTCAATATAAGGACATTACTTGGAGCCGATCATCGCAATGGGACCAAATGTTGATGACTTCGTCCAGGTGGATTAGGACGGGTCCTTTCAGTTGGTATCAGAGCGGTGGTCGTAGCGAACCAGGTCTTGCATTAGTGTGTCTAACTAGTAGTTGTTAGGATGCATTATTGAGTCTGGACTTCGACCGTGTCTACATGTCAAAAGTTTTGCTTATCATTTCTAGTCGGAAATCATCTGATTATCATCCTTAGGAAATTACCTGCTTATCATTCATAAGTCTAGACACGTTTTACTGCATTTACTGCATTGATAGTATATAGACGAATTCTTATCTTAGCATATCTGTTATTGCGAACTTTGACTGATACCTTTTCAAAGATTCTCCGTAATTTACGAGATTTTGGTATTATATATACATATGTAAATTATGTATTGAAGAGTACCAAATCTAACTCCTATAATCTATTCCATACCAAAAATTCATTTTCCCCATTATACAAGATGGATTCCGCATCTAGTTCGAATTCTTCAGATTCCGACAGTTATGCCGATAAGGATTTCCATTCGGGCTCCGAAAGCAGCGTCACCGGAATGGATCAACCAATTTCCCATCATCTATTCTGGATGAATTAGGGATGGGTTCGTAATATACTAAATTACTGGAGACAAGAAGAAGGTGATCCATTCCATCCACCAAATTGCCCTCTTGGCGATGAACCAGAAGCACTTACCGGCGAACCTATTCGAAACACCATTTTCTCTCTCATTTCTAGAGTATCTCGTCATGATTATATACTATCCCATATTACAAATCTTGTTCATTCGCTCGCTCCAACCGCCAATCATCCCGGTGTACTAGCAGAAGTTAACGAACTTCGCGCTCGCGTGACGGCTTTGGAGAACATGGTGCGAAGGTTGCAAACACCAGCAGCAGCACCAGCAGCATAATCAGCACCACCATCAATAACATCAACAATACCATCATCACCACTAACAAACAACATCCGCATCACACGTCTCGATATCATAATCTGTCCCACAAACATCAACATCATACGCACCATAGATACCAAGGAGTACCAACAATAATGAACGATGAAGTATTGATCCATAACTTCATTGATATTCTGCGAAGAATATGTGGTTTCAAAAAGTTTTAGAGATTTCTTATTCTAGCTCAAACCGAAAAGCAAATGAGATTAATATCATATTAACTCATTAAATTCATGATTTCATCTGAAGAAAATATATATGTATATATGTTTTCATAAAGATTGTAATTAAAAGTTCTTTTGTACAAAATATTAATGGTGAAATTTTTTTTTTTAACGGGTAGGTAATACTCGAGGAATAATTAGATTTCATCTTAATAAGTTACATTGTACATTCGTCGAAGCTGATTCAACAGTCATTTACTATCCTACTTACAACCACCGATATACGTATCCATTCACCGCAGAATAACTATTTTCATTCAATTTCATATTTGGATTTTGACTTCCCAGAATCCAACAAGTGGCATATGAAGAAAATATATGACAAAATAAAATCTGTTAGAAACAAATAAATTAACTATGAAAATTTTTGTTAAGAATCCACGCTAACTGTTCCAGCAAAATGTTCCTAGCTAACTGATTACATTTTATTTATCGCAGTTTATTTATCGCAATTTAATTATCGCACTTTTATTTATCGTCATTTAATTTTTGTAATTATTTTACGCACTTTAAATATCGGGACACGTATACAATGTTTTGACATATCATATCGACGCATCTATATATATTATTTGGAATCACCATAGACACTCTATATGCAGTAATGATCGAGTTCTCTATATAGGGTTGAGGTTGATTCTACAATAATATATATAGTTTGAGTTGTGATCGAGTCTGAGACGTATACGGGTCACGACACGTATTAATTAATTCGTATATTATATATTAAACTATATATGAATTATTGGACTGTTACTGTGGACTATCGACTGTGGACTAATGACAGTGGACAATTAAAATGAATTAAAATATTGATTATAACATATGAAACTAAACAATTCTTCAAATTTGCCACTTGATTTCATCTTAAACCTCATTTGTATCCTGACGATTTCAATCTGCGTTCAAACCTTTCATGATACTTGAAAACACCTCAATCAAGAGGTTGAACCAGCCGCACTTCATCTACGGAAGAAAAGATTGATGCATATAGTTACGCACCTGAAAAACCCTCGGAAACTGAGTAAACGTTTAATACGTAGCTGTGCTAATTCCTTTAGTGTTATTACTACCCAAAATAATTTGGTAATCTTTTTCAAAGTAGCAAATTTTGTCACAGCTCCAGCAAGTCAACTCCGACTTTTCATCCGAAACAACCTTATTATAACCTTGATATATATGCGTACTCTTTATTGTTACTGGGGAACCTTTCATATTCCACCATATTACCATCAGCGTTTAATCATCTAAAAACACAATTCTCCTGAAACCACCTCGGATTAATAACCGACGATTCAGATATGCCTGCAATAAATGCAGAGGAAACAGTAAAATTGTAGATGGCCTAAATGGCCAAGAGCTTAATGATAAAGAATGGAGTGTTAGAAACACTCAATAGAAAATTTGGTACTGAAAAACAAATTGAGCTAACCATGAAGGAGACCAAGGACAAATACAAGGACCAAACCCTATATTCAAAGAATCCAGGTAATTCTGGATCCGATGAAATCTTTAGAGAATATCTTGCTCCGAAGTCATGTTAAAATCTTGCGGAAAATTTTTCCTTATCAACTTTCGAACTTAGAAACTCCAAAATATCATCATAAATATCTTCGATATTTCTGAGGATATTTTCATAAATATTCTTGTCCGAAATTATCTACCTCTTCGTGTTTTCTGTACCCCATTATATTGGAAACCTCTGTAAAATCTAAGTATAAATTATGAATGAATTGTGGAGAAGTGTTGGGAATTGAAGCATGGGTTAGTATAATATAATGACGCTTGGCCAACGTGATTATATTACAGTAAGTCATGCTGAGTTTCTATTGGAACATGATGATTCACAGATCATAACGTCATCATGTGCCATGTTACATAACTCTTTCATTCTATTTAACTTCTGAACATATCAAGAAAATGTATACTTGATGGTTCTATCTTCCGTGATGTTGATAAATTTGAAAATCAAATCGTGCTATCACGTTCCTTCCTGCTTAGAACATTATAATCATTCAAAAATTTATATCTACAAATTCTGGAGCATTACTCGCTTGACTTGAAGTCGGGAAGAGAAAACAAAAGCATAGAGCTTCGAAATATAAGGGAGAATATAAAGCCCGATAACAACACATAAATTACAAATCGTGTACATCAATGTTTATCGTAACATAAATACACGGGAAAATTAAAAACACTATAACCCCAAGGGCGAAGTAGAAGAAAGCAGATTCCTCTGGTGGAAGTTGGAAAAGGAGAAGGAATGTTGCGATAGTAAGGATGAGGACAAGGATCAGAACTGAATTAAGCATTTTCATAATTGTTTGAAAGTATGGATCGAGAAAGAAAGAATTGGAGTGGTGGAAACAATGGAACGGAAGAAATTCATTTATAGTGGATATACTAGATAAAGCAATCGAGACAGATGATCGCATTTAATTATAAAGATCTTAATTTTCATATATCCCGAAGAATCAGATCTAATAGATTTTCAAGATTTTTCTTTAAATCCCTTGAACTCCGAAAATCAATCATGTCTACGTCAAAAGATATGACGAGACTTTATTTTTCTCATTTCACCCTTATGTGATAGCTTCATTAGTACGCTTCACATAATCGAATAGTTTTATCTATATTAATCAATAATGATAAAACTCTATTTATCAACTTATATTCGTCATGAAGACATTTTTATTGTTAGCTATGACGACCTCGATCAAATTTCGGGACGAAATTTATTTAACGGGTAGGTACTGTAACGACCCGGATTTTTCCGATCATTTTATACTTATAAGATTAATATTTACATAAATTAAACCTTACCAACATGATAAGCAATCTAAATTGTTGAGACTTATGTTTTTGAAAAGAGTTTTACACAACGTTTGACCGTCCAATTTGACCGATGATATCACGAACTATATAACATACGATAATTATACGTTTGTGTATATATATGTATTTATATATATTTAACATGAACTAAGGATGGTTTAACATCTCATTGTGTACTAATAACAATGAGTTATAAGTATACTTTGAAACTATTAACTTAAGTTTTCAAAACGATAACTATACGTAACGTTCTTTGACATAAATACTTATAACTTATAATGCTTATACATGTATCGTATAAATATGTATTTAATCACTTTTAAAGGGCTTTTATACATAAAACAATATAAGTATATTTACAAAAGATAGCTATACTTGAATCCTCGTTCCGTTTTCTCAAGATTTTTATACGTATATCAAGGGTATATGTACCCGTATCATACCCAGCTTCTATACGTATTTACTATTAGTATATACACATCAAATCAAAATCTTAATCACCAAAAGTACTGCCCTAAATGAGAGGGAAACACTTTTTGACCTCTAGCATACAATAATTATACAAAATTACAAATTAGGATTTTGTTTTTACATACATATAGCACATTTCATATTTATTTATATATCATTTCATGTTTTTGATTTCTAACTCCAATTTTATATCTCTAAAACACTCTCTAATTATATACTCAAACCATTCAGCAAACCTTCAACACTTAAATCAAAAACTAGATCAAAAACCAATCTATAATCATCATAAGAAAAACCTTTCAAGAACACTTCAATAATCCTTCCAAGAATACAAGTTTACTTCCAATCTTTCAATCCCACTCCACCACTCTTTTGGTTCTAGGATTTTTCTTATCTTTTGCAGTAACTTTGTCCAAGTAACTTGAGGTAGTAACCTTATTCATAACCTTATTCGATTCATATTTATATAGCTATCTTATTTTGTGTTGTAAAATTTTAACAACAAGAACATAGTTTGAATGATTTCAAATTTGTTCGCAAACTAAATAGATCCTTCTAACTTAACTTTTAAAACACTTCAAGACCTGTAATATATCATAATGATATGCTAACTTAACAAGATACAACTTGTTTTTACAAAGAACATCTTAAAAACTGAATCTACGTCGTCGGAGTGCAACCGGGGGCTGTTTTGGGTTGAATAATTAAAAACCATCTTGAACTTTGAATTGGAAGTTCATGTTCTGGAAAAATGATATTTCTTATGAATATGTTAACACATAAAAATTTCATGGTTTAACTCAAAGTGTAAGTATTTTTAGAAAAATGATCATTAAATGTTGTTTTTATGATGAAAAATGATCACTTTCATAAGTTTCACCAAAGTTTGACCTATAACCTATGATTTCGAATACAAACTAAGGTATTTTCAGTTCATATTCTTAAAATTTGGCTCGATCCAAGGAAGTGGCAAGTTGAACCAACAAAAACGGAGTTGTAATGAAGAAACTACGACTAAAACAAGATTGGGTATCCGAAGCTAGTTTAGCTACGAAAATATTTGGAGAAAAAGTAAATTAATCATATCTTTTCTAATTAATATGATATTTTATATATAATTACTTATGATTTGATTTTATATATTTCAGGACCACCCGTAAACAACACGAGAAGATTAATCATAAGACCTCATGATTGTACGCAACACGTCATTTGACAACACGGTACTTTATGTACGCAACACGTCATTTGACAACATGGTACCGTGGGTCGAGATTAATTCTGATCAATACGAATACGATGGGGTCTTTATTTATTTTATTTAAGCAACTAATTGTGGACCACTAACATCGGACTGCTAACTACGGACTAAGAAAATATTAAAAGTATTAAAAGTATATATATGTAACGATTACTTAAAAAGAAAATATGTTGATATATTATATATATGGTTAGGTTCGTGATATCTATCGGAGACCAAGTCGAATTAAATACCTTCAAGGCAAAAGTGAGTTTCATTTGCTCCCTTTTTAATTGCTTTTGCAATATATATTTTTGGGCTGAGAATACATGCACTGCTTTTATAAATGTTTACAAAATAGACACAAGTACTTAAAAATATATTCTACGTTGAGTTGTACCACTGGCATATTTCCCTGTAGCTTGGTAACTACTATTTACATGGGTATTGTAAACGCGAATCCTGTTGATAGATCTATCGGGCCTGACAACCCCAACCGGACTGGACGACCAGTATTCAACGGTTGCACAGTACTTCATTTTGGTGACTACACTTGGTACGGTGTAGTGAGATTTCATAATAAAGGGAATATGCGACGTTGATTAAATGTTAAGTATGGTTACCAAGTGCTCAACCACTTAGAATGCTTTACATACACTTGCGAGTGTATTATGTTTATGATTATGAAATCTTGTGGTCTATTAACATATTGAAATGATTGTTATGATAAACCTATGAACTCACCAACCTTTTGGTTGATACTTTAAAGCATGTTTACTCTCAGGTACGAATTAAGTCTTCCGCTGTGCATTTGCTCAATATAAGGACATTACTTGGAGCCGATCATCGCAATGGGACCAAATATTGATGACTTCGTCCAGGTGGATTAGGACGGGTCCTTTCACATTGTTATTACACTTAATTGAGATTTTAAATTGTTATGTTAACATGTTAACATGGTGTATTATCATATCTAATATCATATATATATGTGTGAAATACTATTACAACGATAATCATTACATATATGTATATTGTTTCGAAGTCTTTAAGTTAGTAGTCTCATCTTATATATATATAACTCATTGTTATTATACTTAATGAGATACTTAAATATCATTTAATCAAATCATAAATATATATATCCAAATATATATTCCTTTAATTAATTATTACGATATATGACGTTCGTGAATCGTCAGACAGACTGGGTGTCCAAACGTTTGTATAAAATTCATTCCAAATAACCAAGTCTTAATGAGTTTGATTGCTTAACATGTTGGAAACATTAATTATGTAAATATTAATCTTCTATATATTAGCGGAAAAATCCGGGTCGTTACATTACACACCCGTTAAATTAAATTTCGTCCCGAAATTTAGAATAGTACCTAGTTAACGTGCGATATCGGAAAACAAATGCGGGTACTTCAGCTTCATTTGATCTTCTCGTTCCCAAGTAAATTCAGGTCCTCTACGAGCATTTCATCGAACCTTAACGATTGGTATCTTACTTTGTTTGAGTCGTTTGACCTCACGATCCATAATTTCGACGGGTTCTTCGACAAAATTTAGTTTCTCGTCAATTTTAATCTCGTCTAAAGGAATAATGAGATCTTCGGTAGCTAGGCATTTCTTCAAGTTTGAAACATGAAAGGTGTTATGAATCTTTTCTAATTGTGGAGGTAGCTCAAGTCGATAGGCCACTGGCCCAATACGTTTTTCAATCTTGAATGGCCCAATGTATCTTGGGCTTAATTTCCCCCGCTTTCTAAAACGAATAACACCTTTCCAAGGTGATACCTTAAGCATAACCATATCACCTTCCTCAAACACTAAAGGTTTTCTTATAACATCCGCATAGCTCTTTTGTCGACTACGGGCTGTTTTCAATTGTTGCTGAATCTGAATGATTTTATCGGTGGTTTCTTGGATAATTTCCGGACCTGTAATCTGTTTATCCCCCACATCACTCCAACAAATTGGAGACCTGCACTTCCTACCATAAAGTGCCTCGAATGGTGCCGCCTCAATACTAGAATGGTAGCTGTTGTTGTAGGAAAACTCAGCTAACGGTAGTTGTCGATCCCAACTGCTTACAAAATCAATAACACATGCTCGTAGCATGTCTTCGAGTGTCTGAATCGTCCTTTCACTCTGCCCATCAGTTTGTGGATGATAGGCAGTACTTAAATCTAGACGAGTTCCCAACGCTTCATGTAATGCCTGCCAGAATCTGGAAGTAAATCTGCTATCACGATCAGAGATAATAGAGTTTGGTATACCATGTCTAGAAACAACTTCTTTCAGGTATAATCGTGCTAATTTCTCTATACCTGTGACGACCCGGAAATTTTCGACTAAATTTAAACTTTATCTTTATATTATTCTGACACGATAAACAATGTTTGCTAAGTTAAATCTCAAGGATTTTAAACTGTGTTCATACATTCATTATAACCTCGACCAAATTCTGACGATTCACGAACCGTTATATATAAATAGATATGTATATGTATATATATATATATATATATATATATATATATATATATATATATATATATATATATATATATATATATATTATAACTTGAGAATATTAATAAAGTATTAAATGTATAATACTTTACACGAACGTATTTGTTTCAATATGATTTTTGACAAAATTAAAAAAATATATATTAAATGATTGAATTATCAGAAACATTGAATTATGATTACAAGTCTCTGTTGAGAGGTCCACTATGATTTGAGAAAATCTATTCCTCTTAACGATATTCAGAATAATTTGTAAAGCTATTTATAAATAAAAACAAAAAGTGTCATTTACGAAAGTTAGACAAAAGTTAGTGGAGAATTGGTTTACAAAATATTCTATTAATCTATTTTCAAACGTACAAAGACGTTTTCAGTTTAAAAAGAACTTTATTATTAAAACGTATATAACTTTTATAAATATCTAGAATCACTTTTGACAACTCATTACTTAACCAGTATAATAAATATAACGATATTTATATTTTATTTCATTAAATATATATAATGATTTAAATTAATATTATATATATTTATACGCTTATTATACATACATAGTTTTTATACTTTTACTATACTTTAACTTTACCTTTACTTTACTTTTACTTTACTTTAACTTTAATAATTCACTTTAATAATTCATAATTTAATAATTCACTTTAATAATTCATACTTTAATAATTCACTTTAATAATTCACTTTAATAATTCATACTTTAATAATTCACTTTAATAATTCATAATTTAATAATTCACTTTAATAATTCATACTTTAATAATTCACTTTAATAATTTATACTTTAATAATTCACTTTAATAATTCATACTTTAATAATTTACTTTAATATTTCATACTTTAATAATTCACTTTAATAATTCAAAAATCTATTATAAATAGAATTCAATAGGTTTCATTATTTCATAGAAACTTGAAAATATATTTATCTAAACTCTCTCAATCGATTTATATATATATATATATATTTGCTCTGTATTATTTCAAGATATTATTAGTATACATAAAATATTATGACGGAGTACTGTCCGAGTGATTTCAAAATAGTTTTTTTGAATGAGTCGAAACTAAGGAAATTATGGGTTATAGCTATGAAGGTGATGGGTATAGTTCATGGGTATGCTCGTGAGGTCAATCTAGTGTTTATCATCTCCGTTGCGTCTACGTACTTTCCTGCAATATTTAATCTCAATATTGATACGTTCGTGAATCCGAGGCCAACCTTGCACTTGTTAAATGACGTTATATGTATTTTTACTACGAAATACAGTATTGTGAGTTTCATTTGCTCCCTTTTTATTTGCTTTTGCAATATATTTTTGGGCTGAGAATACATGCGCTGTTTTATAAATGTTTTACGAAATAGGCACAAGTACTAAACTAATTCTACGTGGGTTTAAACCAAAAATATACCCTTAGCTTGGTAACATTAAACTACTTGTATATGTACGGTAGGCGCGAATCCTAAAGATAGATCTATTGGGCCTGACAAACCCCATCCTGACTATGGGATGCTTTAGTACTTCGAGGTTATTTTAAACACACCTGATCTGGTGTACTTTAGAGGGTAAAACATGAACGTTAAGGCTTGTTACCGGGTGCCTACAACTTATAGAATACTTTTATACACTTGCGAGTGTACATATATTTATAAACGGAAATCTTGTGGTCTATTAATATATTGAAATGATTGTTATGATAAACCTATGAACTCACCAACCTTTTGGTTGATACTTTAAAGCATGTTTATTCTCAGGTATTAAAGAAATCTTCCGCTGTGCATTAGCTCATTTTAAGGATATTACTTGGTGTCATTCATGACATACTTTGAAAGACGTTGCATTCGAGTCGTTGAGTTCATCAAGATTAATATTAAGTCAATTATAGTTGGATGTAATATGAAATGGTATGCATGCCGTCAATTTTTGATGTAAAGAAAGTTTGTCTTTTAAAAACGAATGCAATGTTTGTAAAACGTATCATATAGAGGTCAAATACCTCGCAATGTAATCAACTATTGTGAATCGTTTATAATGTATATGAACGGATCCTTTCAGTTGGTATCAGAGCGGTGGTCTTAGCGAACCAGGTCTTGCATTAGTGTGTCTAACTGATAGTTGTTAAGATGCATCAGTGAGTCTGGACTTCGACCGTGTCTGCATGTCAAAAGTTTTGCTTATAATTTTTGTCGAAAATTGCCTGCTTATCATTCTTAGTCTAGACACGTCTTACTGCATTGATTTCATGAATAGTGTATAGACAAAATTCATATCTTAGCGTATCTGCTAATCCATATCTTAGCGTATATGTTACTGTAAACTTTGCCTGACATATCCCGTAAATTCCTCCGTAATCTACGAAATCTTTTGCGCTATATATATAGATATTCTATGTAATTAGAATACCACCCGATAGCCGAAAAATCATTTAATATCAAAAAATCCTTTATTCACTCGAACGAAATGGAATCCGTCATTACTTCAAGTCCCACGAATTCCGATATGAAATCCCACTCAAGCTCCGAAAGCAGTGTGATCGGAATGGATCAACCAATTAGCCATCATCTATTCTGGATGAATTGGGGATAGGTTCGTCGCCTCTTCAATAATTGGAGACAAGAAGAAGGTGATCCCTTCCATCCACCACATTGCCCTCTTGGCGATGAACCTGAAGCACTTACCAGCGAATCGGTCCGAAACACCATTTTCTCTCTCATTTCCAGAGTATCTCGTCACGATTATATACTACATCAAATTCTAGATTTTATTTATCCGCTCGTTTGAACCGACAATCACCCCGGTGTAATAGAAGAAGTCAACGCACTTCGTGTTCGAGTAGTGGCTTTAGAGAATATGGTGCAAGGGTTACAAACACCAATAAATAATGAAGTATTAATTCATAATTTCAATTTTATTGAATAAATACTCCGTAAAAGTTATGTAATTTCTAAAGTCTTTAGGGATTATTCAGTTCTAGTTTCAACCGTAAATCAAATGAGTTTAATTTAATATTAACTCATTAAATCTATGTTACATCTGAAGAAAATATGCACATATATATTTTCATAAAGACTGTAATAAAATTCTGTTGTACAAAATATTAATTGTGAAATTTTTTTTAACAGGTAGGTAATACCCGAGAGATATATAAATTCACAATTAATATGTTACATTTTTCGAATCTGATTAAGCAAATCATCAACTATACTCCCAAAATCTCACAACAATATACATTCTTGTATAGTAATCAAAACAACCATTCTCACCCAAATTTGATTACGCATTCTGATTTTGACAAATCCAAATCCAAGTCATGATTTAACAGAAGACATCACTCTTAGATTCCTACATCTTTCAAAGTTATACTTTGACTTCAAAACTGTGTAACATCATATGTATATTAACGATTACAAACTGTGTTCAAACTCTCTGAAGTTTTCGAAGACACTTCAAACAATGAACAATTGAGATGATGATCCAACCACATATTACCCACATTTATGTACCTAAAAAGCTCTCGAAGCCAAAGTCATATTTCGACGCGTATCCGTGTCAGACCCTTTGGCATTTATTAGCTAAAATGACTTTTCAATTCCTTTTCAAAGTAGACAGTTTTGTCACAGCTCCAGCAAGTCAACTTCGACTTTTTAGTCGGACTAGTCATATTATAACCTCGATAGATACGTTGCCCTTTCGTCATCGTTACTGGGGACCTTTCATATCTCGCCACCTTAGCAATAAACTTACCAACAACTTCAATTATCTTTGACTTTTCGAAAAATCATTATATTTATTGAAATCACGTCATTTACTCATTCGCATCTTGTAACGAGAATTGTCATACGAATCATCGGAAAATAGTAACCAGTATTTTGAAATCTCGCAGCATGTCTACGCCAACAGTTATATGTGTACGTAAAACGTCTATCTCCTGGACTTACATACTTTGAATGTGAAGTTCTGAAAAATATTTTGAACTGCAAACTAGTTCTTGAAATGCTGACGAAGCATCAAAAACTGTAAACGATCTTTACACTAAAAAGTTTGATGACAAAGAATAGTAAGGTGGTAAAGCTGAGAAAAACAGAAGGTTTGGAACTGGAAAACGGATTGAACAGACTATGAAGGAGGCTGTGGACAAATCACAAAGACTAAATCTGCCTTCAAAGAATCCAAATGATTCAGTGCCTGCTAAAGTCATTAACGAATACCTTACTCTTTATTCTAAATCTTTACAGAAAAATCTTCATCATCATCCATCAATATTAGAAATTCTAAGATATTATCATATCTTTCATTATAAATATCCGCGATATTTCTGAAGATATTTTCACAACTAATCTTATCTGAAGTCATTTATCTCTTTGCGCTATCAGTGTTACATCATATAAGAAACTATTAGTTTCTATATTCTATAAACTTTCGAGTTTAAATTATGAATGTTTTGAAGTAGTGTTGGGAACTGAAGCATGAGTTAGTATAATATAATGACACTTGATCAACGTGATTATATTACAGTAAGTCATGCTGAGTTTCTAATGGGACATGACGATTCACAGACCATGCCGTCATCATGTTCTATGTTACACGACTCTTGTATTCTATTTAATCTCTAAAAATATCAAGAATATATTTTCTTGATGATTCGGTCTTTTCAGGGAATTCTGGTAAATTAACAAATCAAGATCGTGCCATTACCATTTCCTTCTTAGTACATTAACTATGTTCATTCTGAAATTCATATCTGCGAATACTGGACCATTACAAACGTTGCTTAATCGCAAGAAGAAGAAACGAAAGGACAAAACTCCAAAATAGAAATTGGAGTATAAATCGCAGCAAATAGAAGGGAGCATTAACTGTGGATGTCAGTGATTATAGAAGACAAAAGCAGGGGCTTTGAAATATAAGAGAAGATATAAAACCCAACAACCACCCAAAAATTATAAACCGTATATATCGATGCATATAGCAATATAAAGAAACGGAAGAACTAAAAACACTATAAAACCGAGAGTATAGTAGAAGTAAATAGATTCTTCTGGAGGCAGATGAAAAAGAAGAACGACAGATATGAAAGTGAGGAGTATATCGAGAATCAGTACTGGATGAAGCATATTGACAAATACTTTAAAATATGAGTTGAGGGAGAAAGAATAGAAGGTGTGAGTTGTAAGGAAACGAAGGAGGTGGATTTATAGTGAAATACCCGACAGAGAAATCAAGATGGAATATCGTATTAATTCGAAGAGAATCATAATCTCCTTAATCACCGAAGCATCAAATCCAAAATAGATTACAAAGATTTTCTTTAAATTCGAAGATCAATTGTGATGATGTCAAAAGATATGACGAATCACTAAAATCTTATTTCCTTCATTTACGATAACTTCCCTCATACGCTTATAGTAATCGAATTATTTTATCCATACTTCTTAGACATGATAAAACTTCATAATCGTTACGTCATAATAACATTCTCATTGTTAGCCATAACCACCTCTATCAAATTTCGGGGACGAAATTTCTTTAACGGGTAGGTACTGTGACGACCCGGAAATTTTTGACTAAATTTAAACTTTATCTTTATATTATTCTGACACGATAAACAATGTTTGCTAAGTTAAATCTCAAGGATTTTAAACTGTGTTCATACATTCATTATAACCTCGATCAAATTTTGACGATTCACGAACCGTTATATATAAATAGATATGTATATGTATATATATATATATATATATATATATATATATATATATATATATATATATATATATATATATATATATATATATATATATATTATAACTTGAGAATATTAATAAAGTATTAAACGTATAATACTTTACACGAACGTATTTGTTTCAATATGATTTTTGACAAAATTAAAAAAATATATATTAAATGATTGAATTATCAGAAACATTGAATTATGATTACAAGTCTCTGTTGAGAGGTCCACTATGATTTGAGAAAATCTATTCCTCTTAACGATATTCAGAATAATTTGTAAAGCTATTTATAAATAAAAACAAAAAGTGTCATTTACGAAAGTTAGACAAAAGTTAGTGGAGAATTGGTTTACAAAATATTCTATTAATCTATTTTCAAACGTACAAAGACGTTTTCAGTTTAAAAAGAACTTTATTATTAAAACGTATATAACTTTTATAAATATCTAGAATCACTTTTGACAACTCATTACTTAACCAGTATAATAAATATAACGATATTTATATTTTATTTCATTAAATATATATAATGATTTAAATTAATATTATATATATTTATACGCGTATTATACATACATAGTTTTTATACTTTTACTATACTTTAACTTTACCTTTACTTTACTTTTACTTTACTTTAACTTTAATAATTCACTTTAATAATTCATAATTTAATAATTCACTTTAATAATTCATACTTTAATAATTCACTTTAATAATTCACTTTAATAATTCATACTTTAATAATTCACTTTAATAATTCATACTTTAATAATTCACTTTAATAATTCATACTTTAATAATTCACTTTAATAATTCATACTTTAATAATTCACTTTAATAATTCATACTTTAATAATTCACTTTAATAATTCAAAAATCTATTATAAATAGAATTCAATAGGTTTCATTATTTCATAGAAACTTGAAAATATATTTCTCTAAACTCTCTCAATCGATTTATATATATATATATATATTTGCTCTGTATTATTTCAAGATATTATTAGTATACATAAAATATTACGACGGAGTACTGTCCGAGTGATTTCAAAATAGTTTTTTTGAATGAGTCGAAACTAAGGAAATTATGGGTTATAGCTATGGAGGTGATGGGTATAGTTCATGGGTATGCTCGTGAGGTCAATCTAGTGTTTATCATCTCCGTTGCGTCTACGTACTTTCCTGCAATATTTAATCTCAATATTGATACGTTCGTGAATCCGAGGCCAACCTTACACTTGTTAAATGACGTTATATGTATTTTTACTACGAAATACAGTATTGTGAGTTTCATTTGCTCCCTTTTTATTTGCTTTTGCAATATATTTTTGGGCTGAGAATACATGCGCTGTTTTATAAATGTTTTACGAAATAGACACAAGTAATAAACTAATTCTACGTGGGTTTAAACCAAAAATATACCCTTAGCTTGGTAACATTAAACTACTTGTCTATGTACGGTAGGCGCGAATCCTAAAGATAGATCTATTGGGCCTGACAAACCCCATCCTGACTATGGGATGCTTTAGTACTTCGAGGTTATTTTAAACACACCTGATCTGGTGTACTTTAGAGGGTAAAACATGAACGTTAAGGCTTGTTACCGGGTGCCTACAACTTATAGAATACTTTTATACACTTGCGAGTGTACATATATTTATAAACGGAAATCTTGTGGTCTATTAATATATTGAAATAATTGTTATGATAAACCTATGAACTCACCAACCTTTTGGTTGATACTTTAAAGTATGTTTATTCTCAGGTATTAAAGAAATCTTCCGCTGTGCATTAGCTCATTTTAAGGATATTACTTGGAGTCATTCATGACATACTTTGAAAGACGTTGCATTCGAGTCGTTGAGTTCATCAAGATTAATATTAAGTCAATTATAGTTGGATGTAATATGAAATGTTATGCATGCCGTCAATTTTTGATGTAAAGAAAGTTTGTCTTTTAAAAACGAATGCAATGTTTGTAAAACGTATCATATAGAGGTCAAATACCTCGCAATGTAATCAACTATTGTGAATCGTTTATAATGTATATGAACGGATCCTTTCAATACCATCCTCTTCTTTTATTGGCAGAAAGTATACTGACTTAGTAAGACGATTGACTATTACCCAAATCATATCATAACCACCTGCGGTTCTCGGTAACTTAGCAACGAAATCCATGGTAAAGTTTTCCCATTTCCATTATGGGATTTCAGGTTGTTGGAGTAGACCCGATGGTTTTTGATGTTCAGCTTTGACTTTAGAACAAGTCAAACATGCTCCTACATATGTAGCTATATCAGCCTTCATTCCTGGCCACCAAAAGTTTCTCTTAAGGTCTTGGTACATTTTCCCCTCTCCGGGATGTATTGAATATCCGGTTTTATGTGCTTCATCTAGTACCACTTTCCTCAAATCCCCATTCTTTGGTACCCAAATTCTTTCAGCTAAATACTTGGTTCCGTCTTCTCGAATATTAAGCTGTTTTTCTAATCCTTTGGGTATTTCCTTTCCAAAAATTCTCTCATTCAAAACCTCCTGTTGTGCCTCTTTTATTCGAGTAGTAAGATTAGTATGAATAATCATGTTCATAGCTTTTATTCGAATAGGTTCTCTTTCCTTTCGACTCAAGGCATCGGCTACCACATTCGCTTTCCCCGGGTGGTAACAGATTTCACAATCATAATCATTTAGCAGCTCAACCCATCTACGCTGCCTCATATTTAGTTGCTTTTGATTTAAAATATGTTGGAGACTTTTGTGGTCGGTGTATACAATAAACTTGACCCTATATAGATAATGTCTCCACATCTTTAATGTAAAAACAACGGCGCCCAAATCCAGATCATGTGTGGTGTAGTTTTGTTCATGAATTTTGAGTTGTCGAGAAGCATATGCAATCACCTTCTTCTGTTGCATAAGAACACACCCAAAACCCATTCTTGATGCGTCGCAGTAGATAACAAAATCTTCCATTCCGTCAGGTAACGATAAAATCGGTGCCGTATTCAACTTCTTTTTCAACAATTGGAAGGAACCCTCTTGTTCGGAAGTCCATTCATACTTCTTCCCCTTGTGTGTCAATGCGGTTAAAGGTTTGCTACTCGGGAGAAATCTTGAATAAACCTCCTATAGTAACCGGCTAAACCCAAAAATTGACGTATTTGCGTTGGAGTTTCTGGGTCTCCCAATTTTTGATGGCTTCAATCTTGGCGGGATCAACTTTGATTCCATTACTACTGACTTCATTTAACCAAAAAGCACATTTAGAGAACTTAGCATAAAGTTGTTCTTTTCTTAACAACTCTAACACAAGTCTCAAGTGTTGTTCGTGTTCTTGGTTATTCTTCGAATAGATAAGGATATCGTCAATAAAGACAATAACAAACTTATCTAAATATGGACTACATACTCAGTGCATGAGGTCCTTGAAAACTGTGGGTGCATTGGTTAAACCGAATGGCATAACCATGAATTCGTAATGGCCATAACGAGTTCTGAAGGCTGTTTTTGGTATATCGGCTTCTTTAACCCTCAGTTGATGATAACCCGACCTTAAGTCGATTTTGGAGTATACGCTCGAACCTTGGAGTTGATCAAATAGGTCATCGATTCGGGGTAAAGGGTATCGGTTTTTGATGGTTACTTTGTTCAGCTCACGGTAATCGATACACATGCGAAAAGACCCATCTTTCTTTTTAACGAATAAAATTGGAGCTCCCCATGGTGACGTACTCGGTCGGATAAAACCACGTTCTAATAATTCTTGTAGCTGACTTTGTAATTCTTTCATTTCGGTGGACGCAAGTCTATATGGAGCACGAGCTATTGGTGCGGCTCCTGGTACAAGATCTATTTGAAATTCAACGGATCGGTGTGGAGGTAGTCCCAGTAATTCATCCGGAAACACCTCAGGAAATTCTCTTGCAACAGGAATGTCATCGATTTTCTTTTCTTCTTTTTCAACCTTCTCGACGTGTGCTAGTATGGCATAGCAACCTTTTCTTATTAGTTTGCGCACCTTCAAACTACTAATAAGATTTAATTTAGCATTACCCTTTTCTCCGTACACCATTAAGGGTAACCCGTTTTCTCTCGAAATGCGAATCGCCTTCTCATGACAAACAACTTCGGCTTTCACCTTGGACATCCAGTCCATTCCAATAATTACGTCGAAGCTTCCCAATTCCACCGGTATTAAATCAATTGCAAATGTTTCGCTAACTAAACTAATTTTTCGATTTCGGCAAATTTTATCAACCTTAATTAGTTTACCGTTTGATACTTCAACTATACACTTTTTATCCAAAGGCGTTAACGGGCAATTTAATTTGGCACAAAATTCTCTACTCATATAACTTCTATCGGCACCCGAATCAAATAAAACATAAGCAGGTGTATTGTTGATAAGAAACGTACCCGTAACAAGCTCCGGGTCTTCCTGTGCTTTCTCCCCATTAATGTTGAAGGTTCTCCCACGGCCTTGCCTATTTCCATTCCTGCACTGGTTTATGGTATGGCCCGGTTTTCCACATCCATAGCAAACAACGCCGTTATTATTTGTTCCGACATTATTTACTCCTTTGTTTCTATTTGGTCCGTAGACTTCACACTTTAACGCAATATGGCCATTCCTATTACACTTGGTACATAATTCTCTACAAAACCATTCCGGATGAAACGTATCACACCTGGGGCATATAGTTCTTTGCCTTTTGTTGTCGTTGTTGTTGTTTTTAGGGTTATTGTTGTTGAGTCGTTTGTTGTTGTTATTGTTGTGATTGGGATTGTTGTTGTTGTTATTATTATTGGGATGGTTGTTGCGGTTATTGTTGCGGTTGTTGTTGCGATTATTGTTGTTGTTGGGGTGGTTACGATTGTTGTTGTAGTTGTTGTTTTGATTGTTGTTGTTGTTGTACTGGTAACCCTGATCACTGCTTTCCTCCCATATTCTTTTTCCCTGTTTCATTATGGCCTCCTCGGCCGCTTCTTTCTTTATCCTTCCTGTAATTTGACATATCAATTTGTGAGCTATACGGCTCGCTTTCTGCATTGTTGCAGGCTCATTAGCACCTACATGCTCTTGGATTCATTCCGGCAACCCTTTTATGAATGCTTCAATTTTTGCTTCTTCGTCCTCAAATGCTCCAGGACACATTAAAGCCAGTTCATTGAAACGTCGCTCGTAGGTAGTGACATCTAACCCTTGGGTTGTCAGTGCTTTAAGCTCTGTCTTGAGCTTGTTGATTTCGGTTCTGGGACGGTACTCTTCCATCATCATGTGCTTGAAAGCGGACCATGGAAATGCGTAGGCGGTATTCTATCCTATGTAATCCATGTAGGTATTCCACCATGTCAAAGCAGTACCCCTGAAAGTATGTGTGGCATACTTAACTTTATCCTCTTCTGCGCAGTTGCTGATTGCGAACACGGCTTCAACCTTCTCTGTCCACCGCTTTAGTCCAGCGGGTCCTTCAGTTCCTTCAAACTCATTGGGTTTGCAGGCCATAAAAGCTTTGTAGAAACATCCTACCCGGTTGCCATTGTTTCCTCCACTGCTGGAACCCGATTGGTTATTATTGTTCATTGCATTCACCACTGCAGCCATATTTGCAGCGAAAGCTTGAAGTTCTTCTGTGTTCAATTGTTATTGTCTAGTAGCTGGAGGAGCCATTTCCTTCAAAAATAGCCGACTGAGTTAATCATATAGAATTTTAGAAGTAGCCAAAAAGTATTTTGTAGCTTAATATGAACTTATTATTATAAAAGCTTTTTCTTCATATTAGCGTTTTATAACTATAATAATGTTCATACTTAGCAGCTAACACACAAATTAACTACTAAAATTCTAATATGAAAAACTATGGTAATTTATTACGTTACTACGTAATAATAAGTTGTAATAATAATAATAAACCTTCCATGCTTATTCTTATTATTATACAAACATAAGGAAAATTACATTGCGGATTTTCTTACAAACTTAAACACACAATATAATACATATTATACAATGCATGGAATACAGGATAGCTGCCGATGGTTCAAGAATGGAGAGATTTCTTAGATGTTGACGTTGTTTCTTTCTCGGCCAAATGTTTGGATTTTCGTTTGGATAGTTCTTTTTCCAATTCCTCCCAATTGGTTCTTTCGGCTAATTGTTTGGGGGCAAAACCAACAGTCATTATACGAGCGGTCATTTTATAAACTGGTCTCTTAGGTGGTTCAGGTGGATGATCACAAACATTTTGGGTCATAATAGGTTCATCGGGTTTGGGATCAGGTATAACAGCCAAAGATTTTCCCAAATCACGTTGTGGTTCGGTAATTTCCACAACTTTTTCAGGATCCTCTTCTTCGGGTTCCTCTTCGGGATCTTCTTCTGGATCCTCTTCTAGAACCTCTACTGGCAATTGTGAATCTTCCCAATTTTCCCAACAATTTTCCACTTTAATGGTAGCACCAAAAGTTAACTTTTCCGTTGGTTCATAAGTCGTACGCTTTGACTCAGCCTCCGAATCACTTGATAAGTAAATGAAATCTGAATCACTAGAGATGCTTATATGATCGGATGAAGTCATCTATCACATAATAGAAGGCACGTTAAGAGAATGATATATCTTATAATATTTATATGTTAATAATCTTATGTTTCCAATAATTATATTAAGCAATCATTTTTAAAATAATTACGGTCGAAGTCCAGACTCACTAATGCATCAAAAATCAGTTAGACACACTAATGAAAAATTTTCTGATTCTCTAAGACCAACGCTCAGATACCAACTGAAATGCCCCGTTCATATTAATTATAAACGTTTCATATTAATTGGTTTCTTTGCGAGGTTTTGACCTCTATATGAGACGTTTTTCAAATCTTGCATTCGTTTTTTAAAAAAAAACAACCATAACCTTTATTATTGAATAAAGGTCTTAATGACATAATTTAGATTGTCTATCAAAGACATTCTCCTCAAATAAATAAGTTTTTACACAACCCATTACAATATGATCAAATATATTGCAACAAATACTCCGAATACAAGTTTAAACAATATAAACAATTATGCCGACTCTAAATCTTGACCTTGGGTTGGCATACGACAGCGGAAGCGTTTTTAATATTCACCTGAGAATAAACATGCTTAAAACGTCAACAAAAATGTTGGTGAGTCATAGGTTTAATTTCTATATAATAATTATAACATTTAATAAGCCACAAGATTTCATTTAATTAAATGCGCAGGATCATTACAACTGCAAAAATCATTCATACGATGAGTCGCCTGGTAACCGACCTTAACATAGAGTGCTTAAGATATCTGGCATCATACATTCCACTATTCAAATGTATGACAAGAACCCTTCGAAGTACTAAAGCATTTCCACTATTCGAAAATGGGGGTGGTTGGTGCCCGTAGATCTACCTTTAGGATTTGCGTCAATTAGTGTTTTTCACTAATTCTTAGGTTACCAAGCATAATAATAATAAGTACAGATATGCGGTATAACAAAACAGTCGTAGAATGTAGTTTCATGAACTTGTGCTTATTTTGTAAAACATTTATAAATTTGCATGTATTCTCATCCCAAAATAATTTAGATAGTAAAAATGGGACTATAACTCACTTGTGACGATTTCCGAATAGATGGTGATAAGACTTGGCCTTTTAACAAATTCACGAACCTAATAATAATATTCTTATGTCAAGATATATATATATATAATTAATATTCCATACTTATGATACCTGTGATAATTTTAATTGTCCATTGTTAGTAGTCCAACGTTTGTAGACCAATAGTCCAATAGTCCAACAGTATAAATATATATATAAATATAAATGCGTATATTGTGTTAGAATTCACTAACACTATAATATATTGTCTTAATATAATAAGACACATAATATGTATATTGTCTGAAGCAATCCGCGACCCATTGTATACATGTCTCAGGCTCGATCACAACTCAAAGTATATAATATTTTGGAATCCACTTCGACCCACAGCTAACTCGAAATTACTGCCAATGGTGTTCTATAGTTCGTTCCAATAATATATATAGAAGAAATCAAAATGATATGTCAAAACGCTGTATACGGATCCACGGTGATCATGTCGTATATATATATGGTGTCTTATGATCTTTATTTATCCACTGTGATCAAGTCATATATATATATATATATGGTGTCTTACGATCTTTATTAAGACTATAATATATTGTCGTAGAACTTAATCACGACTATTATAAATTGTATTTCCATAAGTTCGGGAACAAGACATGTATAAATAAATGTAGGATACAAGGTAAGTTAGCTAGGATAAGGTTAGCATCCATTTTTATTAATCAAAACCGTAGCTAAAAACAAGCAAAAATATCCAATTTTGTTTTACCCATAATTTCTTCATTACAAATCCGTTTTGAGTGATTCGAGTTGCCATGGTTTCGTATTGAACTCAAAATTATTAATCTTAACAGAAAAAGTATAAGTTTATAGTCTAAAATATAGCTTAGGTGTCAAATAAGAGAAGATAGTCATATCCGTCGTAAGAACGACATCTTGATGACCCTTTTGAAAAACAAACTTCCACTTAGAGTTTAACCATGGATTTTGGATATATTTCATATCCATATAAAATAAGATTTTTTACCAAAGGACATCTTTTAATTCAAAGTTTAAGATAGGTTTTTAAAATTAAACCCAAAACAGCCCCCGATGATCTATGACGGCGTATGTTCAGTTTTAAGGTGTTCTTCGTGTTTACAAGTTTTATATCCTTATGTTAGGTTGAAATACTGTCATAATACATGTGTTGAAGTATTTTAAAAGTCAAGTTAGAAGGATTAAGTTTATTTGCAAACAAGTTTAGAAATAATCTAAGCTATGTTCTTGTTGTTATTAGTTATAAACTCAAAATAAGATAGCTATATGAATATGAATCGGATAAGATTATGAATAAGGTTACTACCTCAAATCAAAAGAATAAAGTTGCTGGAGAAATAAGGAGAATATCTTGAGTTCAAAGATACCCTTGATGGCTTGGAATTTCTTGAAGCAGAATCATGACACGAAAACAAGTTCAAGGAAGATTGCTACTTGATTTAAGATAGTTATGTTCCTCTGAATTGAACCAAAGTTTGAATATGATTATTACCTTGATAAAAAGGAGTAGAGTTGATGAGTTAACAAGGTATTCTTGAAGCTAGTTTATGATCAAATTGATGAAGACTTGCTAGTACTTGAAATATGTGTGTTTAAAAGAGTTTAAAGAGTAAGAAATAGAGAGATTGCTTATAGCTCTTGTGTGTGTGAATTATGATAGTGAATTGTAAGTAAGATTGAATGAAAATGAGTAAAAATGATGCTAGTAGTCGTGGTATTTTATGGTTAAAGGATGATTGATGATTTTTTTTGTAATGTTATGTAATAATTCATGATAAAATGGATGATTAATAAGTTCTTTTGTAATCTTGCTAAATAATTGATACTAAATTACGAATAATGGTTCCCACATATTTCTTAATCATTTAGGGCTGCTAAGGAGCTGATTATTGAGGTGTATATACCAATAGTAAATACATCTAGAAGCTGTGTATTGTACGAGTACGAATATGGGTGCATACGAGTAGAATTGTTGATGAAACTGAACGAGGATGTAATTGTAAGCATTTTTGTCAAGTAGAAGTACTTTGATATATGTCTTGAAGTCTTTCAAAAGTGTACTAATACATCTTAAAACACTACATGTATATACATATTAACGGAGTCGTTAAGTCATCGTTAGTCGTTACATGTAAGTGTTGTTTTGAGACCTTTAAGTTAACGATCTTGTTAAATATAATTGACCCATTGTTATTACACTTAAATGAGATGTTAAATTGTTATGTTAACATGTCAACATGGTGTATTATCATATCTATTATCATATATATATATATATATATGTGTGAAATACTATTACAACGATAATCGTTACATATATGTATATTGTTTTGAAATCTTTAAGTTAGTAGTCTCATCTTATATATATAACTCATTGTTATTATACTTAATGAGATACTTAAATATCATTTAATAAAATCATAAATATATATATCCAAATATATATTCCTTTAATTAATTATTACGATATATGACGTTCGTGAATCGTCAGACAGACTGGGTGTCCAAACGTTTGTATAAAATTCATTCCAAATAACCAAGTCTTAATGAGTTTAATTGCTTAACATGTTAGAAACATTAATTATGTAAATATTAATCTTCTATATATTAGCGAAAAAATCCGGGTCGTTACATGGGGTCCCGCTCCAGTTAATGGGGGAAAAAACTACCGATATTTTGTCTTATTTTTTGATGATCATACCCGTATGACTTGGATCTATTTCTTAACACACAAATTGGAAGTTTTTGAAAAATTCTCACAATTTTATAAAATGATAAAAACACAATTTAATAAAAACATACAAATTTTAAGATCTGATAATGGAGGAGAATTTGTTAATGCATCAATGAAACTTTTTTATGAAAACAATGGGATCATTCATCAAACTTCATGTGCACATACCCCCAAACAAAATGGAGTTGTCAAATGAAAAAACCGGCTACTCTTAGAAATGATAAGAGCCTTATTAATTGAGTTGAAAGTCTCAAAAAGTTTTTGGCCCGAAGCTCTTGCTTCCGCTACCTATCTTATTAACCGTCTTCCCACCAAAGTTTTGGGCACGAAAACTCCAAAGGACACTCTCTCTCAATTTCACACTCTTTCGACCTCTTTTAATATTGAAGCTCGATTTTTGTTCACATTCCGAAAAATGAACGTACCAAATTAGATCCATGTGCAAAAAAGTGTGTTATGATTGGTTATGGGATAAACCAAAAAGGGTAACGATGTTATAGTATAAAGCGGCATCATATTTTTACTACAATGAATTGTGACTTTATCGAAACTGAGTATTTTTACAATACCCAACTCACGAGTGAGGGGGAGAAAGAGGATAGTGACACTCTGAGTTGGATACAATGGACCCCTAATCCTGAAAATATCCAAATACCCATACATAATCCTGAAAATATCCAAAACCCACCTTCAAATGCTGAAATACCATCAAATCCCGAAATAACACAATGTTCTGAACCCACTCTGAACCCACTTCTGAGCCCACCACTGACACTTCAAATATTGAAACTGTTGTTCAAAACAATCAAACCTCCGATGAACCCAATTCCCCAAATGACAATGATCCTACCCCAAGTGAAACTTCGGAAAGATAGGTCTTACCACAACGAACCAATAGAGGTGTACCACCAAAGAGATATTCCCCAGAAAAAGAAGCTCAGCAGTCAAAATACCTCATTGCTAATTGATGCGTGTGGAACTATACATCTTTTACCCTCAAAATTTATATAAGATTCAAATATTACAAATAAGCACGCACAACTATCGAGCACTTAGAACCCGGTTATTATAGCACTTAATGTAAGTATTCTTATCAAGTTCGTCCCAAGAGAGCGGTGTAAGTTGAGCAATTGAAACTATTAGTTATCCTAGGGGTTTGTTTGTGTGATGACCCGGAAATTTCTGACCAAATTTAAACTTTAATCTTTATATGTTTTCGACACGATAAGCAAAGTCTGTCATATTGAATCTCAAAAATTTTGAAATTTTATTCATGTAATTAATTACCCATCGACTATGCTCAACGATTCACGAACATTTATGTGTATACTGATATGTATATATTATATATATATACTTATTAATTGAAAACGTTAACAAAGTATTAGAGATATAATACTTTACATAAAATTATTTAGTTCAATATGTTTATCGATGGAATTAGAAGATAATATCAAATGATTGATTTATCAGGTACATTGTATGGTTATGAATCTCTGTTACAAGGCCCACGTTGATTTGAGAAAATCATTTCTTTTTAACGATATTCGGAATAAATGGTAAAAGTGATTTACAAGTGAGAACAAAGTGTCACTTAATGTGGGTTAGACAAAAGTTAGTAGAGATTCTTGTTTGATTTCCAATACATGCTTAACTATATTTCACTCGTGACTTTTGTTAAGATAACAATTTAATTTTCATATTAGTTATCATGAAAGTGAAATTAGGGAATATAGATAGCTTAGAAAATAGATACATATATATTTTGAAGTAGAATTTAAAATATTATATGAGTTAATTAATTATGTAAAATAAAATAAAAATAAGATATTATAATAATTATTATTTAAAGCATAACTATATATAAATAAAGTATATTAAAAATAAATATTAAATGATTGTAATACTCGCTGAATGATTCGATTATTATTTAGAGAAGTTTAAATTCGAACTTATGTGATTTTAGAATAAACGGTGATCCGAAAATGAGTTCTATAAATTTTAGGCTTATTAAAAATATATTTAGAAGCTAATTATTAAATTTGAACACTTTTTATATTTTACCCAGAATTGAGAGGGACAGTTGATGTAATTTTTATTTAATAAATTAATGATCGAATTTTATACCACAATGACCAAAATAAATAAATATAGTTAATTTAAAAATATGGGATTTTTCTGAAGATCTTTTATCCGCCACTGATTATCAAACGGAGCACAAATTTCAGTCTGTAAATGAAATAGTAGACGACAACTAACAATTCACACGTTTATATTTCTTTGACTATTATTATATTATTTATTATTAATATTATAATTATTAATATTATATTATAGTATTACTTTCGTTTGTTATACCCGTGAACCTTGGATAACTACTCAAAGTATACTGTGTTATTCCCCACCATATATGTGTTTCTTTTCTTTCCTTTTCTATATATGAGATGCATATACCTACATGTGAAAATAAGAACCCAAAAACTCAGTTGAGTTGCTCATCTACTTCTTCAGTTTCAAAAACACACAACAACCATAGAACTCTATTCTCTTGCTCCTAGATTCAACTGGACCACCATGACCACCATCTCATCATCAAACACTTTGGGTTACTCGTCATTTGATCAAGACCCATCACTGTTTTCGGTTTTAATCATGAACTACAACAACATCAGATCATCTTGAAATGTGAACTATTATTGTTCCTTGATCAAAATACCACCCGTCGCCTTTTTAAATCACGACAACCCTCCACCCAACACCATCACCATATCCGTCATTAGATCAACAACAACTTCGATCACCACTAAAACCATAAACTAACCGGTATATTTTTACTCTGGTCAAACTATATATCTTTCTTTACTTAGAAACAACCGTATTATATTACATACATAGGATGCAGTGATAGTTTCATGGTTATCCAGCTGGTTTCAGTTTTGGTCTGGTACTATGGTCGAACTATCTATCTATCTGTGTTATTTTTTTTTTTCATTATAACCTGGTTCATTTCAATTCTACTCATATCATCAACGAAAACAAAAACCCAACCCAAATACCCACCAAGCTACGGTTGCAGCTGCTTCTGTCCACTCCTGTTACTGTTTCGGTTTTGGAATCAACGAACCACCATGAACCACCTGCAACAGCTCCACTGTAACCAACTACTGTTCGCTACTGCATTTTTTTCTTTTCTTTTTGTTCGCTACTGTCCCTGTCGCTGTTGCTGCACTGTTTGTTTCTATTAAAATGACGAATTAGATGATGTTTTTGTATGATGGTGACGAGGGAAGGAGATGGTGAACAGTGGTGATTGAAAGATGATGATGATAGTTTAAGCACAATGATGCTGAAATAGTTATGATAGCGAGATATCGATGATGATTGATACGTTGTGTTTCTATTCCCAGAAGAACCCCACAAACCACTAACTCACGCACGTACATCTCCTATTTTATTTACTGGATATATTGTTATGGTTGTTGGGCTACTAAGGATTTTGTATATTGAGCATGTTGAGTATTGGATCGATTAAGCTGAGATGGGCCATGTTTGATTATCATGATGGGCCATGAAATGGATAACGATTATAAGTTTGATATGAAGAAACTGTTTCGTATGTTAAATAAATAATCGTGTAAGTTTAACAAAAACAAGCGAGTGGTGCAGTGGTCTGGGGGATTTTTCTTGAGCGAGAAGTCGCGTGTTCGAGTCCCGTTGCGGGCAATTTATTTTTTTTAGCCTATTTGAGGTAGTTACTTATGATTATTATTATCTTTAATATTATTGTTATTATTATTATTAATTATTGTTATTATTGTTAAGTTAATTATTATTATTACTAACATTAAATGTCATTTATATTAATATAAGTATTACTAAAAGTATCAATACTGTTAAATTTATCATTTTTATTAGAATGAGTATTATTATTGAAATGAACATTTTATCAAAATTATCATTTTTTTATTAAATTTATCATTAGTATTATCATTAGAAATTATCATTTAAAAGTAACATTTTAATAGTATCATTATTATCATTAGTTGTATCATTATTAATATTATTATCATTATCATTATTATTATTATTATTATTATTATTATTATTATTATTATTATTATTATTATTATTATTATTATTATTATTATAATAATAATAATAATTATTATTATTATTATTATTATTATTATTATTATTATTATTATTATTATTATTATTATTAATTTCAAATCTAATTATTACTATCACAATATTATTCTTATTATAATTATTATTTTTACAAACAAATGATATCAATATAAAAATATATATTTATTACATATATCATAAGTATACTAATATTAGATTTTAATATATTAACTAATATAATATTATTTATATTAATGTTACATCTAATAAAGTGTATATATCATATAAGTATTACCGCAAATTATAAGGATTAATATAATTATATATAAGGATATGCATCTATATATACTATAAAATATATATAAACTTAGTTGATTAATATCACAATGTGTTAATGAATATACTTGATATAGGTTCGTGAATTCGAGACCAACCCTATACTTGTTCAATGTCGTCCTATGTATTTTTACTACAAAATAAAGTATGGTGAGTTTCATTTGCCTTTTTACCCTTTACATTTTTGGGCTGAGAATACATGCACAACTTTTATGAATATTTTACGAAATAGACACAAGAAATAATTAAACTACATTATATGGGTGAATTATCGAAGCCGAATATGCCCCTTTTGCTTGGTAACCTAAGAATTAGTAAACCGATCTACTAATTGACTCGAATCCCAAAGATAGATCTATGGGCCCGACGAACCCCATCCGATGGAGCGGATGCTTTAGTACTTCGATGTTGTTTTATATCATGTCCGAAGAATTTCCCGGAATGATAGGGGATACTCTTATATGCATCTAGTTAATGTTGGTTACCAGGTGTTCACCCTATAATTGAACCGTTAAGCATGCATGCTGATTATGAGAAATGGAAAAATATGAAATCTTGTGGTCTATTAAAATGATGGAAATGAATGATTATGATAAACTAATGAACTCACCAACCTTTTGGTTGACACTTTAAAGCATGTTTATTCTCAGGTTTGAAAGAAATCTTCCGCTGTGCATTAGCTCAAATTACTTGGAGTCATTCATGACATATTTCAAAATACGTTGCATTCGAGTCGTTGAAGTTCATTAGAGATTATTATTAAGTAAATGACAGATTATGTCATTTATAGTTTGAATATTATGAAATGGTATGCATATCTGTCAACTTTCGATATAATGAAAGGTTGTCTTTTTAAAAACAATAAATGCAACATTTGTAAAATGTATCATATAGAGGTCAAGTACCTCGCGATGTAATCAAATGTTATTGTATTCGTCCTTATAGATTAGGACGGGTCTTTACATGTGGTATCAGAGCGGTGGTCTTAGCGAACCATGTCTGCATTAGAGTGTCTAACATGTAGTTGTTAGGATGCATTAGTGAGTATGGACTTCGACCTAGTAGTTGTTAGGTTACATTAATGAGTCTGGACTTGAACCTGGTCTGCATGTCAAAAGTTTTGCTTATCATTTTTGTCGAAAATTTCCTGCTTATCATCTTAAGTCTAAACACGTCTTACTGCATTCATTGCATAGATAGTGTATAGACAAAATTCATATCTTAGCGTATCTGCTAATTCATATCTCCGCTTATCAATTACTGTAAACTTTGTCTGACATATTCCGTAAATTACTCCGTAATCTACGAGATCTTTTGTTCTATATATATGGATATTCTATATAATTAGAATACCATCCGATAGCTGTAAATCAAATTCATATCGAAAAATCTTTTATTCGATCATACGAATTGGAACTCGCCACTAGTTCAAGTCCCTCGGATTCCGACATGGAATTCCACTCAAGCTCCGAAAGCAGTGTGACCGTAATGGATCAACCAATCAGCCATCATCTATTCTGGATGAAATGAGGATGGGTTCGTAGCCTCCTCAATCATTGGAGACAAGAAGAAGGTGGTCTCTTCCATCCACCACCTTGCCCTCTTGGCGATGAACCTGAAGCACTTACCGGCGAACCTGTTCGAGAAACCATTTTCTCTCTCATTTCCAGAGTATCTCGTCACGATTATATACTACACCAAATTCTAGATTTTATTTATCCGCTCGTTCAAACCGACAATCACCCCGGTATAATAGAAGAAAACGAGCTTCGTGCTCGGGTAGTGGCTTTGGAGAATATGGTGCGAAGGTTACAAACACCATCAGCAGCACCAGCAGCATAACCAATATCGCCAGTAACATCAACATCGCAAGCCTCAATACCCTAAGCACCAGCAGCATCATCGGCATCAACGGTATCACCATCATCAACACCAACAGAATCATTACCACCATCAACAATCACATCCGCATCACACGCCTCAACATCACAATCTGTACCTCAGATATCAACATCACACGCACCATAAATACCAAGGAATACCAACAACAACAAACGATGAAGTATTGATTCATAACTTCATCGGAGAAACATTCTACGGTGATTATAAGTTTTAGAGATTATTTATTTCAGCCTTAACCATAAATCAGATGAGTAGAATGGATAGAGATGATAGGGAGAAGAATCGAAACGCTGACAAGAATGGTGCGCGATTTACAAGCTAGACTTGGTACACAAGCCTCACCAGTAGTTACCGGCAGTATCATCAGCATCAATAGTACACTTAGCCTCACCAACACAGTCAGTGCTGTCAACATCGTTAGAATTGTCAGCACCTCTAACATCACAAGCTCCGCCAATTCAAGAAATCACTGTGGACATCATTACGAATCAACAACGAGTATATTGTATCAACGAGTTATGAAGTATTAACTCAGTTCCTCCGAAGAATTTATATGTATATCCTATATATATATAAAATTTTAAACCATAATAAATCTTTCTGTACTAGGCTATTATGTATGGAACTTAACTATCCGGTTAATTCATATTACTAATATGCTATGATGTACATTCTTCATTAGCAACTTAATCATTATTAACCACAATCACTGCTTCAACTCAATGAATTTTATTTCATAATAAATCAAGTATATTATTCAAATATATGTTTGATTTTTATACTTTCATCATCGATGTACTCGAAACTTTTCAAACAACATCATTCGTACCCTGAGAAGTTCACAAGAATTCCATGAACACCAACATCAGGCACCAACAAAATAACGAAGTATTTATTCATAATTTCAATTTCATTAAAGAAATATTCTGCGAAGAATATGTGTTTCCTAATAATTAACGATGAAGTATTGATCCATAACTTCATTAATATTCTGCGAGGAATATGTGGTTCCTAATAGTTTTAGAAATTACTTATTCTAGCTCAAACCGAAAAGCAAATGAGACTAATATCATATTAACTCATTAAATCCATGATATACATCTGAAGAAAATATATATGTAAGTATATTTTCATAAAGATTGTAATTAAAAATTCTCTTGTACAAAGGATTATTTGTGAATTATTTTTTAACGGGTAGGTAATACCCGAGAGATATATATACAAATTCACAATTAATACGTTACATATCTTCGAATTTGATTCAGCAATCATCAACTATACTCACTACCTTCACAACGATACACATTCTTTCATAGAAATCAAAACAATCATTCTCATCCAAATTTGATTACATATTCTGATTTTGACAAATCAAAATCCAAGTCAAGACTTAACAGAAGACATCACTCTTAGAATTCCTACATCTATCAAAGCCACACTTTGAATTCAAAACTGTGATAGAACATCACTTTTATTCGTAACACTCAGAAGGATATAAGAATCATTCGAGATTCATTACGATTTAATCATTTGGAAATTGACAATGACAATCTGCATTTAAAACCCTTCGAAATTCCTGAAGGCACTTCAAATAAAGAATCATCGAGATGATGATCCAACCACATGTTACCCACAGTCATGCACCTGAAAAACTCTCGAAACTAAAGTCATAGTTTAACACGTACCCGCGTCAGATCCTTTGGCATTTATTAGTAAAAACAACTTTACGATTCCTTTTCAAATTAGTCAATTTTGTCACAGCTCCAGCGAGTCAACTTCGACTTTTCAGGCAGACTAGTCTTATTATAACCTCGATAGATACGTTACCTTTCGCCATCGTTACTGGGGAACCTTTCATATCCTACCACATTAGCTGTAAAGTTACCAACAACTTCATTACTCAATGGTTTAAGTCTCTCTGAAAAACCATTATATTTGTTCGTTAAAAAAGAAAAAAAAACTCGACCGTATATTCACCCGCATCTTGTAATAAAAACTGACGTACCAATTACCGGGAATTAGCAATCAGTATTTTGAACTTTGTAGCGTTTCCACACCAACAGTTACACATATAATGCCTACCTCCAAGACTTACAGACTTCAAATGTGAAGTTTCTGAAAAACACCCTGAACTGCGAACTTGTTCTCGAAATGCTGATGAAGCAGCAAAAACTGTAAACGACTGTAACAGTAAAAAGTTTGATGATAAAGAATAGTGTGTTAGTAAAGCTCAGAAAAAGAGAAGATTTGGTACTGAAAAACGGTTGAACAAATCATGAAGGAGGCTGTGGACAAATCACAAGGACGAAATCTACCTTCAAAGGATCCAAATGATTCAGTGTCTGCTGAAATCGTTAGCAAACACGTTACTTCTTATTCTAAACCTTCACAGACAAATCTTCTTCATCACCCATCGATGTTAGAAATTCTAAGATATTATCATATCTTTCATTATAAATATCTTCGATATTTCTAAATATATTTTCACAACTATTCTTATCCAAAATCATTTATCTCTTCGCAATATCTACAATACAACATAAAAGAAACTGTGTTAGTTTCTAAAAATTTCAAATTTAAAATATGAATGTTATTGAAGTAATGTTGAGAACTGAAGCATGAGTTAGTATAATATAATGACACTTGATCAACGTGATTATATTATAGTAATTCATGCTGAGTTTCTAATGGAACGTGATGATTCACAGATCATACCCTCATCATGAACCATGTTACATAACTCTTTCATTCTATTAAACTATCAAGAAAATATTTTTCTTGATGATTCGGTCTTTTCTTAATATTCTAGTAATTTGTCAAATCAAAATTGTGCTCTTACGATTTCCTTCTTAGAGCATTAATTATGTTCATCCAAAACTTCATACCTACGAATTCTGGACCATTATTCGCTTGACTTGAAGTCAGGAAGAAGAGACAAAAGTATGGAACTCTTGAATATAAAAGAAAATATAAAGCTCGACAACAACATATAAATTACAAACCGCGCATATCAATACGTATTGCCACGTAAAGGCACGGGAGAATTAAAATTACTATAACCCCAATGTAATAGTAAAAATAAATAAAATCCTCCGGTGGTAAATGAAAAAGAAGAATGACAGATATGAAAGTTAGGAGTATATTAAGAATCAGTACTGGATAGAGCATATTAATGAAAGCTTTAAAAATGAGTTGAGGGAGAAAGAATAGAAGGTATGAGCAGTGGAAATAAGGAAACGACGGGGGTGGATTTATAGTAAAATATCTGACAGAGCAAATCAAAACAGATGATCGCATTTAAAGCGGACCCTAATTATCTTGATTACTGAAGAATCAAATCTTATTACGAAGATTTTCTCCAAATCTCTTGAACTTGGAAAAATCAATCATATCTACGTCAAAAGATATGACGAATCGATACCTACTCATTTCACTCTTTGGTGATAGCTTCACTTGTACTCTTCACAAAAATCAAATGGTTTTATCCATATTACTCAATGATGATAAAATCCTATTTATCAACTCATATTGGTCATGAAAACATCCTTATTGTTATCCATGACGACCTCTATCAAATTTCGGGGACGAAATTTCTTTAACGGGTAGGTACTGTGATGACCCGGAAATTTTCGACCAAATTTAAACTTTAATCTTTATATGTTTCCGACACGATAAGCAAAGTCTGTAATATTGAATCTCAAAAATTTTGAAATTTTATTCATGTAATCAATTACCCATCGACTATGCTCAACGATTCACGAACATTTATGTGTATACTGATATGTATATATTATATATATACTTATTAATTGAAAACGTTAATAAAGTATTAGAGATATAATACTTTACATAAAAGTATTTTAGTTCAATATGTTTATCGATGGAATTAGAAGATAATATCAAATGATTGATTTATCAGGTACATTGTATGGTTATGAGTCTCTGTTACAAGGCCCACGTTGATTTGAGAAAATCATTTCTTTTTAACGATATTCGAAATAAATGGTAAAAGTGATTTACAAGTGAGAACAAAGTGTCACTTAATGTGGGTTAGACAAAAGTTAGTAGAGATTCTTGTTTGATTTCCAATACATGCTTAACTATATTTTACTCGTGACTTTTGTTAAGATAACAATTTAATTTTCATATTAGTTATCATGAAAGTGAAATTAGGGAATATAGATAGCTTAGAAAATAGATACATATATATTTTGAAGTAGAATTTAAAATATTATATGAGTTAATTAATTATGTAAAATAAAATAAAAATAAGATATTATAATAATTATTATTTAAAGAATAACTATATATAAATAAAGTATATTAAAAATAAATATTAAATGATTGTAATACTCGTTGAATGATTCGATTATTATTTAGAGAAGTTTAAATTCGACCTTTGTGATTTTAGAATAAACGGTGATCCGAAAATGAGTTATATAAATTTTAGGCTTATTAAAAATATATTTAGAAGCTAATTATTAAATTTGAACACTTTTTATATTTTACCCAGAATTGAGAGGGACGGTTGATATAATTTTTATTTAATAAATTAATGATCGAATTTTATACCACAATGACCAAAATAAATAAATATAGTTAATTTTAAAAATATGGGTTTTTCTGAATATCTTTTATCTGCCACTGATTATCAAACGGAGCACAAATTTCAGTCCGTAAATGAAATAGTAGACGACAACTAACAATTCGCACGTTTATATTTCTTTGACTATTATTATATTATTTATTATTAATAATAATAATTATTAATATTATAGTATTACTTTCGTTTGTTATACCCGTCAACCTTGGATAACTACTCAAAGTATACTGTGTTATTCCCCACCATATATGTGTTTCTTTTCTTTCTTTTTCTATATATGAGATGCATATACCTACATGTGAAAAAAAGAACCCAAAAACTCAGTTGAGTTGCTCATCTACTTCTTCAGTTTCGAAAAAACACAACAACCATAGAACCCGATTCTCTTGCTCCTAGATTCGACTGGACCACCATGACCACCATCTCATCATCAAACACTTTGGGTTACTCATCATTTGATCAAGACCCATCACTGTTTTCGGTTTTAATCATGAACTACAACAACATCAGATCATCTTGAAATGTGAACTATTATTGTTCCTTGATCAAAATACCACCCGTCGCCTTTTTAAATCACGACAACCCTCCACCCAACACCATCACCATATCCATCATTAGATCAACAACAACTTCGATCACCACCAAAACCATAAACTAACCGGTATATTTTTACTCTGGTCAAACTATGTATCTTTCTTTTCTTAGAAACAACCGTATTGTATTACATATATAGGATGCAGTGATAGTTTCACGGTTATCCAGCTGGTTTCGGTTTTGGTCTGGTACTATGGTCGAACTATCTATCTATCTGTGTTATTTTTTTTTTCATTATAACATGGTTCATTTCAATTCTACTCATATCATCAACGAAAACAAAAGACCAACCCAAATACCCACCAAGCTACGGTTGCAGCTGCTTCTGTCCACTCCTGTTACTGTTTCGGTTTTGGAATCAACGAACCACCATGAACCACCTGCAACAGCTCCACTGTAACCAACTACTATTCGCTACTTCATTTTTTTTCTTTTCTTTCTGTTCGCTACTGTCCCTGTTGCTGTTGCTGCACCGTTTGTTTCTATTAAAATGACAAAATAGATGATGTTTCTGTATGATGGTGACGAGGGAAGGAGATGGTGAACAGTGGTGATTGAAAGATGATGATGATAGTTTAAGAACAATGATGCTGAAATAGTTATGATAGCGAGATATCGATGATGATTGATACGTTGTGTTTCTATTCCCAGAAGAACCCCACAAACCACTAACTCACGCATGTACATCTCCTATTTTATTTACTGGATATATTGTTATGGTTGTTGGGCTACTAAGGGTTTTGTATATTGAGCCTGTTGAGTATTGGATTGATTAAGCTGAGATGGGCCGTGTTTGATTATCATGATGGGCCATGAAATGGATAACGATTATAAGTTTGATATGAAGAAACTGTTTCGTGTGTTAAATAAATAATAGCATAAGTTTAACAAAAACAAGCGAGTGGTGGAGTGGTCTGGGGGATTTTTCTTGAGCGAGAGGTTGCGGGTCCGAGTCCCGTTGCGGGCAATTTATTTATTTTAGCCTATTTGAGGTAGTTACTTATCATTATTATTATCTTTACTATTATTGTTATTATTAATAATTATTTTTATTATTGTTAAGTTAATTATTATTATTACTAACATTAAATATCATTTATATTAATATTAGTATTACTAAAAGTATCAATACTGTTAAATTTATCGTTTTTATTAGAATGAGTATTATTATCGAAATGAACATTTTATCAAAATTACCATTTTTGTTATTAAATTTATCATTAGCATTATCATTAGAAATTATCATTTAAAAGTAACATTTTAATAGTATCATTATTATCATTAGTTGTATCATTATTAATATTATTATCATTATCATTATTATTATAATTATTATTATTATAATTATTATTATTATTATTATTATTATTATTAATTTCAAATCTAATTATTACTATCACAATATTATTCTTATTATAATTATTATTTTTACAAACAAATGATATCAATATAAAAATATATATTTATTACATATATCATAAGTGTACTAATATTAGATTTTAATATATTAACTAATATAATATTATTTATATTAATGTAACATCTAATAAAGTGTATATATCATATAAGTATTACCACAAATTATAAGAATTAATATAATTATATATAAGGATATGCATCTATATATACTATAAAATATATATAAACTTAGTTGATTAATATCACAATGTGTTAATGAATATACTTGATATAGGTTCGTGAATTCGAGACCAACCCTATACTTGTTCAATGTCGTCCTATGTATTTTTACTACAAAATACAGTATGGTGAGTTTCATTTGCCTTTTTATCCTTTACATTTTTGGGCTGAGAATACATGCGCAACTTTTATGAATATTTTACGAAATAGACACAAGAAATAATTAAACTACATTATATGGGTGAATGATCGAAGCCGAATATGCCCCTTTTGCTTGGTAATCTAAGAATTAGTAAACCGATCTACTAATTGACACGAATCCTAAAGATAGATCTATGGGCCCGACGAACCCCATCCGATGGAGCGGATGCTTTAGTACTTCGATGTTGTTTTATATCATGTCCGAAGGATTTCCCGAAATGATAGGGGATATTCTTATATGTATCTAGTTAATGTCGGTTACCAGGTGTTCACACTATAATTGAACTGTTAAGCATGCATGATGATTATGAGAAATGGAAAAATATGAAATCTTGTGGTCTATTAAAATGATGGAAATGAATGATTATTATAACCTAATGAACTCATCAACCTTTTGATTGACACTTTAAAGCATGTTTATTCTCAGGTTTGAAAGAAATCTTCCGCTGTGCATTAGCTCATTTTAAAGATATTACTTGGAGTCATTCATGACATATTTCAAAAGATGTTGCATTCGAGTCGTTGAAGTTCATTAGAGATTATTATTAAGTAAATGACAGATTAGGTCATTTATAGTTTGAATATTATGAAATTGTATGCATACCTATCAACTTTCGATATAATGAAAGGTTGTCTTTTAAAAAACAATAAATGCAACGTTTGTAAAATGTATCATATAGAGGTCAAGAACCTCGCGATGTAATCAAATGTTATCGTATTCGTCCTTATGGATTAGGACGGGTCTTTACAGTTTGATTGAGGGTTTTGCGATTGATTTTAACTATCAACTAAACTTTCTCAAATAAACAAACTTAAGCTTAACTAGCAACAAGTAACAAGTAACTAAGAAATGAGATTTAATCAATAGGCAAAGAGTGTTCACTTATCTAATCCTCTCTATGCTTAGATTGCCCTATTTTACCCAATTTGATATCGCATTAGTTGTTTGAACTAGTGAATGTTTAGTGTTACTACCAAACCTTAATCAAAGTATACTTTAGCAAATTCACATAAGCATGGTATCCTAAGATCAAGTTAAGTATGAGTTGGTTATTGAGATTATGCTTGGGCTGAAATCACTTAAAACTCTTGAAACGACCCCAAATCCGTTTACCAAAAACGAAGCACAATTTTTTTTTATAAGTTAGGTCCCATTAAACATCCACTTTACATAAACCATTCCAAATAGTTTTAATCGAATACGCATTATCATAATGACACATTTAACATATTAATATGACTCTTGGTACATAAATGACATATTACAAAAGCATTTGCAATAATGACCAAATCACATGAAATACGGGTTAATACACGATAACCCAACCCAATACCAAGAGCAACGGGTTAATACTTTTAGTTTAATGTCATTAAACATAACCTAACTCCACCCATTCATAAGTAATATGGGTCACAATTACCGCCATACTTTCAACCTCATACCCAAAATACAATAAGGATGACATGAATCACCCAAATTTGAAAGATTACAGAGTAAATATGCGATGCACGACCGTTGTAAGAAATGAAAATTTTAAATCTTGTAAACAAATAAATATGATAATGATCATTAGTAGTAGTAAAAAAAAGTACTCAAACTATATTGGATGGAGTAAAAAAGTACACAACCTTTAGGCCAAGAATTGCATCATATAATATGCAATTGCTTCCTAATATCCAAAGCTACACCACCAAGGAAGAAATACAAATAGCAAGAAAACATAGATATTTGCTGACCTGTATACAGATTCCAGGCATATTTATCACAACACCAGTAGGTTCTGCATATACATATACAGATTCTAAACACATAAGTCAGCAAGCTGATCTGACGGAGATTAGTTTATTACCTCCATATGAAGACACTACTTGGGACATTGAGCCTGTGTGACCCATTACAAAATCTCCTAATCAATATTACAAAAGATTCAATGTCAAGAAGACCATCTATAATAAATCTACTAATATACTAATCAAATTCAGACTTGAAAATTGAGATTACATGAATCTAATGGTGTAGAGTTCTGACTATGTAATTATTAGTACATGTCAATATGTCATGTATGCGTCACCTACCTCTACTTTTGCATCAATATCATCATACATACATGTAAATAAACAAGAATGTAAAATCTAGAGCAACATCTAAATAAGTTATACTTTATTGTAAATCTCATACCTTTACCAAAAGCATTACCTCTTCCGTAATACCTAAGAAACATAGGGAAAAAAAATTAAACTGCAACAAAATAAAAATAAAAATAAAAATAAAAAAAATAATTGGAGTATTATTTAGTACCTTGTACCAAAAGCATCAGGCACATTACCTCTTCCGTAATACCTAAGTAATGCCATTTTCTTCACTCTGTTTTTTTTTATGTTTCTTCTTCACATGTGGCGCAGTAAGATTCATTCATCTACGCCGCTTCACAATGTCACGTGATTTTTTTATATATCTAAACCTAGAATAACAGATTCAATGAACAATACATGAGTGTTGTACGCCCCTTGTGTCTATTTTGCATGTCGAAAGATGATGATGAGATAGTTGAGTCAGTAATTTATAGATGGACTCATCGTACGTGTTTCAATTGAAGTTTAGAGATTGTTATCGAGCATCTTCAATTCGTCGGTGAGCGTTGGTATGAACTACGGGACGTGAGGTTATTCTTAGTGTTAGGTTTGGAACAACTTTTGTCTAAATTTCAGAGAAATTGTAAGAGTCATTACCATACAGTTAGTTCATATCGTCCAAAATCGCTATCATAAAAGCTTAAAACCATACTAACCAAACATGTGTTTCAACATATAATAGAGTTTCTGGAGGGTTAATTGATATTCTAAAGAATTATTAGCTTTATTATTTATCACAATACTAAAGACCACTAACATAACTGTCAAGACCATATACAAAAAGCTACAAACGACAAACAAAGATTGAAGCATATAGTGCGTCCACCCTTACAACAGAATAGTATTTTAGGTGCTTATGAATCCATATCATACACGCCACTACAGTGAATACGGTGAAATTGTTTTGAATAATAACAAATATAGATAATGATGGTTGCTTTATAGATAGTCATGAAAACTAAGTTTGGAAAAAGTCAAACTACTTAATGACCAGATTCTTACCAGGTCAGTTGAGTTGCATCGCTCATTCCAGCATCCTGAACCAACCTGTTCAACAAAACTCAAAATGAGCACGCAAAACACGATGATTGGGTCGAAAGGTCAAAATGGGTCTCCTTCATGATTGTGGCAAGCGAACCCCAAATTCCACAGGACACTATTGACTGTAAGAATTTAAGATTCATCTTGGAGGGCTCACGACCCATTTGACCCGTTTCGTTTTGGAAGCTAAATTTTTTGATTTCTTTGACCCTAATGAGATAGCCATAACCCAAATAGATTTGAATAGCCACCCCTAGTTGATATGACTTATATGGAACTTATTGAGGCAACCAACGATAAGAGGATGAAACACGACAAGTTAATAACTTGGTGCTTCCAAAATTTAAGATTCATTTTGGAGGGCTGACGACACGTTTCGTTTTGGTAGCTAACTTTATTGATTAATTTGACCCGCATGAGATAACCATAACCCAAATGGATTTGAATAGCCACCTTAGTTGAAATGACTCATATGATACTTATTGAGGCAACTAGCGATAAGGATGAAACACAACAAGGTAATAATTTAGTGCTTCCAAAATTTTTATTTTCATTTCAAGAATATCTTTTGTTTTATTTCCAATTGGTACTTTTCATCGGAATCTGCAAACAAAGATCAAATATTTACTGCTTTTATCCAATATAAATTGCAAAATAACATAAAGTTTGAATTTTTATAATAATCCTTACATATTTTCTTAATGTAGCATACAAGTAGTCTTGCTTGCACAATGCTTTCTTCCGATTTAGCAGCTAAGTACAAGCACGATGGAGCCAATAAACGTGGGTCATATTCGGTCATATTTTTCCTGAAGGCACAAAAAAAATATTATATATTCAGATCATTTACAAATTCGCCTGCCCCGCCCATTTCACCACCTAAAAAGGTATGCAAGATAACAGAAATACCTAGTATAAACACGTCTAATATATGTTACCACAGTGGCCACAACCCTGAAATAGTAACATCATGAGAAATTGACAGCCCATTAAACCAAACATGGCAGATATGATAACCGAGTGAGTTTGAAGATGTAGAAAACAAACACCTTTGTTATGATGATTAGAGGGACCACGTACAGTGGAGCTTAAGTGGGGATCACTACAAAAAAGTTGTTAACTTCTAACGTTTTTCATACAATTTCTTAACGCTTGAAAGGGTATGCAATATAATTGTTGACGCTTCAACCTAGTGTGGAAATATTGGGCGTTAGAAAATGTTTGCACTTTCCAACGTTTATGAGTGTAAAATAAGCATTCACTTTTTGACACCTACAGGTGCCAATAAAGAAAGAGATTTCCACACTTTAGATTGTCAAAATAAAATTAGATTCTGACACCTAGAAGCGTAAAAAAAAGGAGAGATCTTTACATCTAATAGTGTCAAAAATATATAGAACTTGATGCAAAAAGAAAATTTAGTCAACAAATAGAAAAGTTGACCAATACTGCAATATCTTAAAACCAAAAATCATATCATATACTGCGTACTATAGTATAATATTTCCATTACATAGATACCTGTTATACGTTGATATCGGCTAAAAAGTCACGTTTGTTGATATCGGCTAAAAAGTCACGTTTTCACCCCGGTATTAAGGCCCAAAAACAAGAAAGATTCGAACTTTGTCGGAAAAATACCCACTTCGTAGGTTAGAATTGAAGAACAAGTAATTACGAAGGAGGTTCAAAAAGAATCAAGAGAATCGGAGCTAAAACAAAGATTCTAGAGCGAAAACGGTGAAAGACAAGAAATCAAGTTACGATCCAGGGAATCAAGGCTGACCAGCACCAGAAACGGGCCACCATACGGCCTGCCAGTATGGGGTACGGCCTGCCACACGGCCCAGCAAACGCCCCCAAGAAACGGGCTGCCAGCCATATGGCCTGCCAAATACGGGCCACCATACGGCCTGCCAGCCGTATTTTAGAAAATTTCTAGTCTATTTAAAGGGTCTTTGTCATTTATTCCAACACACACTTCAATTCACTTCTTTCTCTCTCGTGTACAATATTAGTCATGCTCTCAAGGCCTTCGACTCCGTGCGGGAAACCTAGTACCCGGAGAAGAACGCTGAAGATTGTATTAGGAGTGGTCTGGAGTCTTGAAGTTGTCACTTTTGTATTCAGAACTCGTTTAATCTACTGGTACTTCTATCCTTTATCTTATATAATGTTTTATAATATTGTTGCCATGATTAGTGAGTAGTTATCTTTAGTGTATGCTATGATGTAAGCAGTTATAATGCCGAAATAATATTATGGTTTGTGTATGCTGTCGAAATGCTTTCCGATTATGCTTTAAACTCAATCGCTTTTCCAACTAATAGAACATAGTTATAGGCTCTGTTATTGGGAAGTCACGAACCCCGATTCAGAGTACACTATATGTGTTACCCCTTGGTAAGAGAAGTCTATCGGATACAACGTAAGATCGACTGAGGCACACCGGTTGTAGTAAGTCTATCAAGCTTTGGATTCCGACTGAGGACTCTTTCGTAGTCAAACATCTGACTAGACCCTTAGTACATTGTCGGTCCTAGACCATGCTAGTGTAGTCACCAAGCATATAAACTTCGTACGTGCACGCTGAAGCACAATGGTTGTTGTAAGCTGTACCTCTGCTAAGTACGGCCATGGAACCCGGTTAGTGTTGACCAGTACACTGCACCATAACGCGGTCTCAAGCATTGCACTCCGCTTGAGGGATTCTTAGTTAATTAAGGAACTGTTTGTTTAGACACATAAAGGATCGGACCGTTAGGATAACCGAACGTGTTCATGGAAGTCAGCTTGACTTGGCCATGGTGTTCTTTATGGTTGAACTCTTTTTAAGGGCCTAACTATCTTTTACCAATCATTAATGAAAGCATTGAAACACATCACGTCTCTCGGATATGGTAAACCATGTATTCTATTATGCTTAAGAAAGTTTAGACCATTTTGGAATGTTAATACGTCACCCAACCGAGTCGCTCAATTGGATGAGCCGTCTGACCGTGTATGCCTGTAGTCAGACTGCACGGACGTCGGGGGTAAGGGGCGTTGCTGTCTATTCAGAATTTTCAAGCCTAACGCAGTACCCAGTGTAATGAATACAAGGCCTCTGCCTATTCATGAGCCAGCATTCCATAATCTCGGCAGAATAACTGATGAAGTCATAGTATGCACTCGCTTTAACCTTATCTGAATTACGAATTTCATCGCATTTACTTTATCTGTCTTATTAAATTAGAAAATCCCAAAATAAATATTCACTACTCCCTAACTATCTTAGACTTAAATATAGGTTCGATTCTATTGATATCTCAAAAATACGACCCTAGGTCATACTTCCCTTACTTATAAGGAGTAGTAAGATTTAGGCCCCGCTAAATATAAATTTAAAACAGTACCCTCTCCCACGAGTGGCTGATCCTGGCGAGCCGCGGCCCGACGACACCGCGCAAATAAAAACCTTCTGTTTCGACCATATCATATATACGTTATATTTACGCGAATACATATATTGTCATATCAACAACAAATTTTCAAATTCATCAGGAAGATCTGCTGAGTCAATACACATGGTCAACTATCATGTTGTTTCTTAAACTACATAAAAATAACTAACACTCTCCACCTCTTGTTCATATAAACACATTTAAACTACATTTTGTTCTACCTCTAGTTCTAGAAAAATAAACTCCATCTCCACATACCAGAATGCATAGCCATAACCAACCTGCATTAAATAAGGGTGGTAAACTAATAAGTAATGAAACTGAATGGATTCAAGTGAATTAGCAGTAACAAAAATAACTCAATTTGAACTCGAGATATTTTATGAATAGAAAAAGAAAAATTGTATGTCAAATGTCTAACTATCAAAGGTCCAAGCCCAGTTGGATAGTCAAAACTTGAGCAATTATTGCATTTAAACAAGTAAATAAATAGACAGATCTCCCTCTCATTGCATTTACAAACAGAAAGTTGAACAATTACCTTCTAAAACGAGATGAAACGAAGTGTGCCTTATGCCCTTATGCTTCGATAAATTTGGAGGGTCCACAGAACATCCTTTTGCAGCATCATGTAAAATCCAAGGGAAACTGATTATTAGAACATTATGTACGAACTAACATCCATTTTGGAGGTGGCAAGATTAGTAGGTAAGGGAAAGGGTCAAATGGGTATGGGTTGAATCATGCCATGTGTTAGTATGAGTTGAATTCAATTTCTAAGTCTTTTGAATATAATTCATGGGTTAATTATAACTAAAATAGCAATACTATCACAAAACCAATCTAAATATTGGAATAAAACCATCGAGGAGCTTTTATGCATTTAAGATAGGCCGGACGACTTACAACCTGAGAACTTGTTCAACCCATTTGATCCACACATCTTTTGACATTCATGGAGCCTGATTTACCTGAAAGAAAGTCAATTACATCCAAACAAGCTAAAATATATATGCACTCGCTCAATTTTCACCCTCGTAGCGAACCACCAATTGCAACCCACCTGAAAAGACATGAGTCAGAAAATGTGGGCATGCTAAGCTTTGTTTATAAGGGGATGTGACAATTAGGACTAACTTTTTTATATCCTTTTGTAACCGTTCAAATTAAAAGCATAAAACTTCCTTAAATCATCTTATTCAGTAAACATATGAGATGATTATTATTATTATTATTATTATTATTATTATTATTATTATTATTATTATTATTATTATTATTATTATTATTATTATTATTATTATTATTATTATTATTATTATTATTATTATTATTATTATTAGTTGATAGTTGATATTTTGATATAAATATAATATGATGGTAGTTAGTATCATTTTTGACAACCTAACTATTAATTTAAAATCTGTAAAAAAGAATTTAATACATTTTCAGTTAAAACCATACCAAAAGTTGAAGGCATTGAACTGTTACCCACCCCAACCCAACCTTACCCAGTAGAATTTTCAAATGTAACTCTGAGTAACAACATTATATGCTTACTTCTAGCACGTTGAATGCAAAGTTAATACTTGCAAAAATATAATTAAGACATGCAATTCCTATGAAACCTACAATCAAGTTTAATAGTACTAGCAAGTTTGCTCATCTCCTATAATTGATATTGCAGAATCAAATCACAACAGAGTTAAATAGTGCAATGCCTAAATGATTAAACACATGCAGTTTCAGAGTAAATGAAATTATTAATTTAAGATATATTCCCTTACTATCACTTAAATCATTGACACATATCTTCATGTAAGTAACAAACATGCAAGTAATGATTATTTAATTCAATTGAATTGTACTTGTCTTGGTAATGAAAGGACCTTCAAGATGATTGATATCCAGAATATCTCGTCCCTAATTACGTAACACATAACAGATAACAATCATTACAACCTTGCATAAATATCAGAACAACAACAACAACAACAACAATCAACAATTATATTAAAGTGATTAATCAAACCATTAGACGAATAAAAAAAAACCTGAAGATCAAATTAGAACTCTTCATGCTAGTGTAATAGGCATCACATCTTCAACTTTCTTAGAAACACTTCCTATTGTATACATACAAATTACAAAATACATAGCTATATGTGAATACATATATAAATACGTATTTGAATTAGAACACTAAGAGCGTATTAAAATCAGATATGAGGTGAAATAGACAAAAATACCTGAGAACTAAACGAAGAGTCGCCTGAGAAAGCGATGGAGTAACAACGCGATTTAGTTTGGCAGCAAATCAGAGAGTTAGTAGTTTAGAAGAGATTCGTCTCCACATGATTTCACGTTCACCGGAACCCTAGGTTTTCCGCTAATTTTGATCTGGAAAGTCGGCCGGAAATTTGCCCGTTTTTAACGTGAGGCAATACATATTTTTTCTAGTGAAAAGTTAAATATAAAGAATGGTCCCATGTTGTTTGAGGGAATTGGTGAACGCAAATTCAAAGTGTTGTACTCACTGCGTTCTTATTGTACATATTGCTAACTTTTTAACGCTTTTACCGGTGATACGTGCCAATCAAAATTCACTCTTTCCAGCGTCATGAATAAATTCTCTCTCACGCGTTGAAGTGTTAAATTGTTTTTGACGCTTTTACATGTTTTTCTTTTTTTTTTTTTTTTTTTTTTTTTTTGAAAAGCAAGAAAGTATATTATTACTCACAAATTACATGAAGGTACAATAAAGAGGATGATCTTCATCCTATACACACGAACTATAAACCATAAGATACACTAAACGAAACGGGAGGTTGCGAAGATGGCAACCAAAAAAACTAAAAAACACAACTATAATGAAAGATACATGTTGTATTTAGATAGTTTCTAGACATACCAGAAATATTATACGGCGGAAGCGAATAGGATCGACGTTTAGATCACCGGTCGGGAAAGCGATCACAAATGGAAAGCTTTCACAGTTCCACTGCCTAAGTTCCTTCAACGGTTTACAATGTTCTACTTCAACAAGTATACTCACAATCTCTCAAAAGAATATGATGTATGTTTTTTCGATTCTCTCTTTTATAATCTCTATTGAATGGTGCATATTTAAAGAAATGACAATCGGAGACACATTCAATTATTGAGATAGAGACATATTCCCACTCCAACAAAATGCAACCACTCTCTTTGTTTGTGGGTGATTAATAATTAATATTGAGATAGAGACATATTCTCACTCCAACAAATGCAACCACTCTTTTAGTTTGTGGGTGATTAATAATTAATTTCCAACATCTCGCACTCGCACACAAACAATTTTTGTTATACTCATATATCTTGAAAAACATACCGTGTAGTACGCAAACCATTCATACTGGGAACTAGGCTGTGCGACCGGCATACTTTGAGAGCACACATGCTATACATCTGTTAGGAATATATAGCGTCTCAAAACAAAATGACAAGAGTAGATTTAGTATGCAATATCCTAGACCATTAATCACATTAGTAACTCGCATGATCTCAGTTTTACTCATAAAACCCTTTTGTATTCACAATTATCATTTATCACTAAGACTTGTCACTAAGACAAAAAATAATTGGTCGACCGGTGAATACAAGTTAATGTGAACTTTAAATGATCTTCCCTTCTCTTAGAATCCATTGGCCTTAGCTCAACTTGCTTTTCTAAGAACGTCCAGCCAGGTTGAATCGCTCGTAACCCTTAAGCAACGCCTTAAGATAGCAAACATCAAACTAAGCCTCAAGAGACAAGAAAAAGTCATAAGGATATTAATTGAGGTTACTAATACCTCAAGGGACTCACATTACATAGAAGTAGAGATCTTTTCTTCTATTTCCCTTATTGGTCGTCTTGATAACATGTGGTATGAATCACATGCTGCAACATTTCTCCTTTCCCAATGGAGCTATGTCTTTAAATCAATGTTGCACAAATGATAGTTCAAACACACTCAATGTTCAAACTCGAGTTCACTCATCTACTCATAAAAACACATCTTTCTCACAAGAACTCACATCTGGATATAAAAGACAGATAATGTGAAATTTAAGTAATTCACATATTGTTGTAAACGTTACAACTGTAGCATCAAATATTTACGTTTGTGCTCAATTGTCACTAAGACAAAATACTTAAAATGCGCTACTTCATCAGTCACTACTAAAATGATGGAGCGGATCACCCATGTGAGTGGGCTGATCACTTCTGTCCGACATACTTTTCTCTCAAAAATACTTTGTATATAGTATTTGACAAACACATTGTCACTCATGAATATTAAAACACTAAATATGTTGGGGGAAAAAAACTCAATACATTCTCAAAATCTACGCAACCTTTGAGACGTGACATGTCACATAAACATGTCTCTCTAGGTATGGATTTTTCAAATGATTTGCAACCATTTCATTCGTAGATATGTACTACATATTTACTAAAACTCTTGCAACCATGTCTCTAAGTAATGATGCATTTTACAATTATGTGTTTGACTTGCAATGGACCTTGGAATGAACTACAAAGTACTAACTATTTGAGTAAACTATTACTCAATCAATAACTTTGTTATAAACTCCAAGTTTTTAAAAGATTGGTTAAGCTACAACAGCTTATTGAATCTTATTTGACAGTAAAATTCAGCCTCCATTGTAAATAAGGCTTCATACGACTAATTCTTGTTACTCCATGAGATAACAACCTAGTCAATATGTGTACAGCCTTTTTTTTCAAATCATTTTCATTAAAGCACAATAAGATAACATTACTACTTAGATACTTAGTATCATTTTCATGGCTTTTCAATTTCTTTCCATCTTAAATGGAAATTAATCAACTTTGTACATTGCATAACGTACAAAGGATTTCTAACATTATTCGCATAAACAACAAACTTCATATGCTCATTTCATATTGGAGTCTAAGGACAAAAATATATGCTCAATATTCACCATAAGATTCTTAGTGATATTATTTAACATGTTCAAGGATCTTGTTAATATAAGCTCTAGTGAAAGAGATATTAACTTCCATGAATAATCTCTTGAAATTCTAATTTCAAGAATACATGAAAATTCTCTCATAATAACATTCTTCTTATTTATTCAAATCACAAAAATATCATCAACGTATAACGATAAAATAAATATTTAGACCTTTTAGTACATACTCATGATCCTTATTGATCATAATAAAATCATTCGATATGATTACTTTGTGAAAGTACATATATCATTTTCTCAAAGATTGTTTGAGGCCATAGATTAATTCAAAAAATCTACAAACCATATGTTTGTGGCCATTGTTTAAAAAATCTACACATTGATTTCTTGCTACAGTTCTTCATTGAGAAGTTAAGACTATTAACAATGATATAATGTAATTCACGGTCTATTGTTTGTCATTATGGCTAGAATCAACCTAACTTGGTGAAATTATAAAATGATACGATGTTCTCACAAAGTAAACTTTTCTTGTTGGTTGTAGCCTTATGCCACATGTTGACCTTTGTAACTTCAGGATACTCACTCCAATTCTTATTCCATTATTCTTATTCCATCTCATTTCGAATAGTGTTTATACTGACAACTTCTTTGTCGTAACTGAGATTTCTTTGAAACTAATTCTTGGTATCTCATAAGCTCCCACTCAAATCAGAATTATTCTCATTCGCAATAGTTTGAGGAATCGTGCATAGATAAAAAAAATTATCTTGTGCATAGATAAACAAATCTTCTAACATCATTCCTTAAATTTCTCCCACTCGAATGAGATAATTAGATGAGATAAACAAATTTCTCTCACTCAAATAAAGACGAAACTTTATTTGTATCAAGAGATTTTGAGAAATCATTTCCAAGAACGTTATATTTCAAGTTTTAAAATGAGTTAGACTCCCACTGACGTCTTCATGTATGAACATATAACCTCTTGATTGTTAATGTACTTGGTGAAAACAAATTTCCACCTCTTGGACCTATTTTCCAAAATTTATTTTATAATTTAATATGTAGGTTTCACAACCTAAATGTCCTATGACATTGTAATTTTGGTCATAATCATTTCATATCTTATATGGTGTGGAAGTTACTAATTTTCAAAGACACTCAATTAGGTACGAATGTGAGATTTCACATTATCTCATCATCGCCCTAACCAATTCGAGGAGCGTTTATTCCAACTTTCCAAAACATCATTTTGCTGTGGAGTTTTTGGACTAAAGAAATGACGTTTGAATACCTTTAGCATCACACAGTGCTATGAACTAATCACAAGATATTCACATCCTCGATTGCACCTACATACGGAGTATATGTTTTAATAATTTTTCCCTTAAGTTAATTCTCAACAAAATTCACATAATTTTGAAATTTAATCCAACGCTTTCCCTTATGTCCTTTGTCTTTCTCTAACGTTCATAAGACCCCATAATTCAAATGAGTCATGTATAATGGAATAAACAATTTAGTTTACTTTCTACATGATTTTTCGTAGCTTTTTCCTTGATGATGCTTACAAGTGCACATTTTCACTTTATCACTATCTAGCCAGTAAAACATGGTAGACTAAGATAGAAGTATTGTTAGTCAATATGACTAAACTAGTATGCCGTACTTACTTCATTCAAACATATTGAAGTTATAAGTGAGGAAATTTCATTTAGTTATCACTTAGATAACGATAAAATCATTTAGAATAAAACTAATATTAAATGAGCTTGTTCTTAAGGAGAACTCAACCGCATTTCGTGAAATCAATAATGAAACCAAAATCACATTGATATTTGTTTTGATGAACAATCATGTAAGGATCTAAATTCGATCATCATCCAAGACTAATTTGTATGAATCGTTCTTTACAACTCCATCTAAAGAGTTATTTATCCACATATATCCACTTAACTTAAAAATGAAATTCATCAAAACTCTACAAAGATTTCGTTATTCTTTAATAAATGGTTTTCCATGTTCAAACATACTATCCACAGAGGACATGATGCAAACACAAAGTTTACCAACCATGGTAACCATATACAATTCAAAACAAAACTTGATGTTTTCATTATAAGTAAGGTGCAACGTCATATGCTCCAAACTTTGAGTTAAGAAAATAATGAAATCTTGAACCAATGTTCATGCGTAAGACTTTAATCATCGTATATCAACCGATGTTGATAATATATATTTAATCGTTAAAGTCAAAAGATTACTCAACAACATGATGTGAGTGACAATTTTATTTGTGTAAAGTGTCGCACACTTCACACTCCCACTTAATTAGGGATTTATTTTCTTTCTCATATACATTTCTTAAATACGGTAAGAGCATCTTGAGCATCTTGCTCTTCCAAACGCATTGGGCATTCATGCTTCTCAATTTTCAAAAATCGTTTATATTTAACTTAAAATCCTCATTAAGTCAAACAACGTTGTTGGATGTGAAAGCCATGATAGAACACAAAGTTCAAATGAGACAGTTTTAAACTGAACCATCATTCAATACATTAAACAATTATGCAAGACTAATTAATATTCATCCATATATACAAAACACTTTGTCAACAATAAAATCATGCTAAATAATAGTTCACAGTAGGGCGTGAAGAAAAAGTTCACTATGTTCCCAATTATTATCCACAAACCTACCATGAAACTACAATTAACATAATCAATCATGTAAAGTTATCTAATTATAGCACATATGCTAATTTCATAAAGATTCTAATTTCACTAAGAAATTACTTTCAAACGAAAAAAAGTTTAATTACACTTAGTAATGATTCGTGTGTACAATATTTTACTAAAAAATATAAAATAAATTTGGTTCTTGTATAACTTTTCTTTCTTTCCCTCAATAAT